>NC_000081.6:89994950-90087450 GCF_000001635.26 Mus musculus
AAATCCGTGAGAATGAATCTTAATTGTCAACTTTAGAGGACCAAGTATCAAGTGACAGACATACCTCCAGGAGGGTCTGAAAGCCATTTCTAGGAAGGGTTGGCTGCAGGGAGAAGCCCTTTCCCCAGACTGGGAGGCATCTTATGCTTGCAGCACACATATACAGGGGTTTGAGGGGAAATCACTAATGCACGCTTGCCTGCCTGTCCCAACTCTTGCTCATAAGAGCATACACACCATTGTAACTGATGCTTCCGTCCTTCATCCTTCTTCATAACTCAGCTTCTCCAGCTTTCAAGTGTCAACTGAAGACCACAAGCTTTTTAGGTGTACACTGGACCTTATGCTTGACTTTGGGAGCACGGAGACAAACAACGTCTCAGACCAAGCTACTATCAGGGCTCTCCAGCACGTATCCAGCCACCTTTGAACTAGTCTGCTCCTGTAATTTAAGCCAACTTGATAAATTCCCACCGTAATAAAAATCACTTGTGTGTGTGTTGCTTTAACTGATTTACTAAGTGACTTGGAAAGTTACTATCTTGAGCAGGGCCCAGAAGAGAAGTCTTTTCACGAGATCCAGGATGCTGTGCAAGATGATCTGCTATTTTGTCATTGGATCCAGCAAACCCAATTGTACTTGAATAAATACATGTGCCATAAAGGGACAGTATTTGGTGTTGAAATGCCCTGTGTTTAATATCAGTGAGCCTCTACAACACAATCTAAGCAGTATGACAGACAAATGGTCAAGTGATAAATGAAGGTATAGGTCACTGCTCCAGGTCAAGGTCCACTGAGCTGCATGCTAGGGCAAAGAAATTATAAAATGGGTTAGTAGAAGGAGGTTAATATACTTGTAGATAAGGATATCCAGCTAGTTATAGAAATGACTATGATTGCAATGAGTCTTTCTATCTTATTTTGTTACGAATGGGCTTATGCATACACACCTACATTAAGCAAGTTGTTGGGATCAGGGTGGAAGCCAAGAAAACTCACTTCAGTCTTGCGCACACCCAACTCGCCAGCAAGAACGACGCTGCAACAGGATCCTTCTGCACACGTTTATTGGGAGAGCTTGATTGCAGAGGCGAAGAGACCCCAAGCCCAGAACTGGTGCTGCTTATATAGGCCTAGGAGAGGTGTGTCTCACACCCGGGTTGGTTATGCATGGGTTATGCTTACCACTTCATTTGCATGCCTACATCTGATTGGTTAACTTGTCTCTCATCTGATTGGTTAACTTGTCTCTCATCTGATTGGTTAACTTGTCTCTCATCTGATTGGTTAACTTGTCTCTCGTCTGATTGGTTAATTCTCAAAACCTCATCTTGGTAAAAAAAACTTTACTGCCTATGTATGCGTGGTGGCCAGCGGTAGCCAGCGCCACCCTGCAATGGCACATGTGGCTTCCCACACTTCAGAGACGGAAGTTGGAAATGAAAGCTTTATTCTCTGCATGCACAGGGAGGCAGCCAGTTCTTGCTCTGAACTGTACCCCTGAAGGGAGATCATACCACATTTTAAAGAGATGGAAACACAAAAGGAGTGGGGGGAGGGGGAGCTGTTGGATTAAATAATCATATTTAGACACAAAATTAATGTTGGTGAGTGGGCCTTATCTAGGTCACCTGGTTTCAGGGTCCTTGAGTCAGCTTTTGCAGTCAGGTCCCCTCCTAGACTCTGACATGGAATCTAAAGTGATAAAGGAACAAAGGAGTGGGTGAGAAACATGTAGTCAGTTAAGACAGGCAGCACATTTATGACTAGTGTGCCTTACTTAGATAAAAGGATAATGGCATCTTCCCTTTTTGCATCCCTTACTAATTAGTGGACAAATGTAACAATTGAAGAAGCAGGATAGGAGTTGTATTCTGGGTCCTGGGAACACGAATTCCATTTTGTCTCTGCTGGCAAGGTGGATTTTGTTCCTGAGATGGCTGAATTGAGGACATTACCTCCCAACAAGTATGTGCATTTAAATTCCTTCTCCATTTCTATGCTCTGCAATATAGCACCAACTGAGATAATACTAGTACATAAACATTGGAAAATATATTATTATATTAAGTCATCGGATATTAAATGCCTAAGAATTTATTGAGGACTTTGCCCGCTAGTGTGAGAGAAAAATAGTTTCTTTTTGGCATTAGATGGGTAAGTTTAATTGCATTAAGTGGACCCTTGACTGTATTTTGTCTTCATTTTAAAGTCAAGCCTGAAATAAACTAATGTATTTGGGTATTGTGCTTAAAAATAGCAGGGCCTTGTGGTGATTGCTATTCATTGCCAGCTCCATTGGATCTAGAATGAACTAAAAGACGGTGCTCTGGGTGCATCTGTGAGGGCATTTCCAGGAAGCATGACCATAGTGGCAGCATCTTCTCCTGACAGGAACCAAGAAGGCTGATGGAAAAGCAGTGCTTCTAGACTGTGCTCTTCTCTGATTACTGGGAGTGCATCTCTGTTGCTGCTGTTCTCCTGTAGCTGCTGCCATCTTCCGACCTCTGGTATACCTCCAGCCACCCAAATTGGATGGAATACTTAGGCACTATAGGAGTACTCCCTCTATGCCTTAGTGATACCCAAGAGCTGCTGATGGATTCCAACTTCATGCTTTCAATGGATTGTCAGTTTCTCCATTGTGCTGTTGCCCTACGTTGTAAGTCAAGTTACTAAGTCCCCTTTTAGAATATATATTCATTTTGTTGTTTCTATTTATCTTAGTTAGGGTTTCGACTGCTGGGAATAGACACCGTCACCACAGCACTTCTCATAAAGAAAATCGTTTAATTGGGGCTGATTTACAGGTTCAGAGGTTTAGTCTGTTATCATCATGGTGGGAAGCATGGCAGTGTGCAGGCAGACGTGGTGCTGGAGAAGGAGCTGAGAGTTCCACATCCACACTGGCAGGTGGCAGAAAGAGAATGCCACACTGGGCCTGGCTTAAGAATCTGAGACCTCAAACCCAACCACCAGTAATACACTTCCTTTAACAAGACCATGCCTACTCCAACAAGGTCACACTTTGTAATAATGAGCCTATGGAGGCCATTTTATTTCAAACCACTACACTATTCCTCTAGAGAAACCTGTTTAATCCATGTAAATAAGTTCATTTTACATTTTTGTTTGTATCGTGTTGTATTCTACTAATGCAGATGGATATTTTAACTCAATGAGAGTCTTCATGGTTGAGTATCTTGAGACATTAAAGAATGGGAAAGTAAGATTTATTCTACCATTTCAGTTCACTTCTTTCCAGAGTTTAGGAGTTTGTGAAATGAAGAAGAGAAAGTAATGAGTATCTGTCTGTCTGTATGTCATCTCTCTCTCTCTCTCTCTCTCTCTCTCTCTCTCTCTATATATATATATATATATATATATATATATATATATATATATGATCTATCTATCTATCTATCTATCTATCTATCTATCTATCTATCTATCATATGTATGTTAGTATGTATGCATGCATGTATGATCTATCTCTCTATCTGTCTATCTATCTATCTCTATCTTCTATTTATCTGTTTCTTTGATTCTTTGGGGTTTTGTTCTCTCTTTCTTTCTTTCTTTCTTTCTTTCTTTCTTTCTTTCTTTCTTTCTTTCTTTCTTCCTTCCTTCCTTCCTTCCTTCCTTCCTTCCTTCCTTCCTTTCTTTCTTTCTTTCTTTCTTTCTTTCTTTCTTTCTTTCTTTCTTTCTTTCTTTCTTTCTTTCTTTCTTCCTTGTGGGTGCATGCACACATATGTGCCAGTGTTTGCATGAATGTCAGAGGACAATTTGTGGTAATCAGTTCTCTCCTTACACCCTGAAATTTCTAGGAATCAAATTTAGGTCACTAGGAGTCAGATGCCTTTGAATATTAAGCCATCTCATTAACCCTTCTTTATGTATATTCATGAAAGTCAGAATGGTCTCAGTCCTGTGGCCTGAAGAACATGGTATTTTCAGCAATTGGAACTTACTTTCAACCTTTAGGAGGCAACCAATGGCAACAACAATTGCCTATAATGTATGAGAATCTCTTGGATAACACTGACCAGCAACTAAGGAGGCTTCTCAGGCCTGGTGTTGGGGTCTTGGTAGATAGTAAATAGGTCTTGGGTAGGTGGTTTTCTATTAGCCATGTTGAGAAATATTCATTTAAACTCTCTTTTTCCCCTTCTCCTTCCCTCACTCCCTTCCTCCCTCCCTCTCTCCCTCTTTTTCTCTCCTTCCTCCCTCTCTCACTCCCCACCCCCACCCCCGCCATGTGTATAGATGTATATACATTAGGTACAGTTTTAGGTAATTAGATAATAATGATCCATTATGACATTTTAAGATATCTGTTATTTTACACTCCATTTGGCTTTTTATATATTTACCTACATTCTACTCCATAGAGTCCCTGCCCCCATTTTTGCCATGTTCCCCTTCCAATCACCACCATTACCCATTACCCATGCCCTTGCTCCTCTCCATGCCATGGTTCTTCTGACTTTCCTGTTGTCTGTGGTTACTCCAGAGGGTATATCTCCATCCTCTCCAGAATCTGCTGTCAGTTGTTTGTTTGTTTGATCTTTGCTTTCTGACTGGAGGAACAGGAAATCTCCAAGTTCTTCCTATTTTCGTTCCCTGAATTGTTAGAGATGATGGTCAGGTTTTGAGTTATTTCTTAGTTATTTTTATTTCTTTTAAGAATTCTGTGCCCACATTGAAAGGACAATGTCTTCATTTAAGGACCCCATTTGTCTCCATTTTAAGGGCTAGGCCTGATTTCAAAAAAGGCTGTAAGGTACCAGGTTCAGGAATAGACCATAAGTCCCAGAAGCTAACTCATAAGACACCAGCTTTAGGAGCAGACCATAAAATCCAGAACAAGATCATAAACCCCCCTCCCAAAAAACAACCTGGGGATAACCACAAAAATGGGAAATATCTTATCTCAGAATGGGTCTTCTGTACCGGGCAGCCCTACATTTACACACTCCTTTCTCATTCCTGATTTCAGTGGGATTGTGCCAAGTTTTTCCACAGCTAGGATTATGTTGGCTATAGATTACACATACATAGCTGTTATTATGTTGGTTGCTGCTTCCCCTCGTCTTACTTTCTCTAGAACTTTTACCATGAGGGCATGCTGAATTTTGTCACAAGCGTTTCCTACATCTATTGTGATAATGATGTGTTTTTTAAGTTTTAAGTCAAATTATGTAGTTTATTACATTTATTGACTGGTATATTGTGAACTTAGGGATAAAGCCAATTGGGCCATGGTGGAAAATTTTTTTGATATATGTATTTATTCATTCAGTAGTATGCAAGAATTTTATTGAGGATTTTGCATCTGTTCTTCAGGTTTTGCTGTTAGAATGAGACTGGCTTCATGGAAGGAGTTTGGAGCACTGGTTTGTTTGTTTGTTTGTTTTTTTGTTGAGAAATTTAAGAAGTATTAGAAGAATTGCTTGTCAAGATTCTTAGAAAGTCACATAGGATTCTGCTGTGGCTCAGTCTGTTCTGATTATGTTTTAGTTGAAAGGTTTTTACTGTTATTATTTTTCTTACTGTTTTAGTCTCTTTGTTTATTATGATCAAGAAGATCCAAAGTATTTTTTAAAAAAATTATTTAGTTCTAGCCAATATCTAGAAGAATGAGAGAGGCCAAAAGAAAATGCAAACATTGGCCTCAGCAAGGTGGAGAGACCCAGCTGTATGTCATGGTAGCTTGACTTCCAGAGACTATGCTAGCATGCTAGATTCTGGGAAGGAAAAGTACAATATCTCAATAAGAGAATAATTTTTTGCATAACTTGTTAAGATGGCCTAAGGTGAAACTTTGTGAGGTGTTGACTTGACCCAACTGGAACATTAGGTCTCTACATAGAACAGAGAGTCTGTTCTCCTGGCCATGAGCTTTCCTTTAGTGGATTTTACTGCTACTATAACAAAATGTTTTTAATATTTTATTTTATATGTATTAGTGGAAAAAAAGAAAACAAACAGCTTGCTTTGGTGTAAGCAAAGTGATGTGACAGAAAAGATTGTAACCTTTAACAGAAAAATTTAATATTGTAAGCTAAGTACTTCTGTTTCTATTGAACCAATTAAGAAGTTCATTCATATGAAATTTTGATATAAAATGGTTTTTTTTGGGAAATACAGAGGGTGATGGTGACACAAATGAGGGTCATTTGGGAAGAGAGAACTTTGATTGAGAAAATGCCTCCATCAGACTGGCCTGTAGGCAAACCTATGGGCAGTTTTGTGGTTAGTGATTGATGTGGGAGGGCCCAGCCTACCTGGGCAGGTAGTCCTGGGTTCTGTAAGAAAGGATGCCAGCAAACCATAGGGAACAAGCCAAAAAGAACCATTCCTCCTGGTCTCTGCTTTACTTCCTGTCTCCAGGGTCCTGCTCACCTTGAGGTCCCACCCTATTTCCCCTCTGTGATGGGCCATAACTTGTGACATGTAAGCCAAATAAACCCCTTCCTTTCTGTAATGCTTTGAATAAGAATGGACCTCATAAGCTCCAGTAGACTATTTAGGAAAGACTGGGAGCTGTGGTCTTGTTGGAGATAGTGTATCACTAGGAGTGATTGAGGTTTCAAAAGCACACACAAGACCCCGTATCTTGCTCTGCCTTCAACTTGTTCATTCTATCAATTCCGTCTTAGGGAAGCAAGGTAATAGTAAAGAGTAGGATATTTTTGCTTTATAAGATCATGCATAGCTATGCTATCAACATAATATCCTAAAGGTAAAAACCAGTGCTTTATCATATTGTTAGCTCAC
Source organism: Mus musculus (assembly GCF_000001635.26). Classification (NCBI taxonomy): domain Eukaryota; kingdom Metazoa; phylum Chordata; class Mammalia; order Rodentia; family Muridae; genus Mus; species Mus musculus. The sequence goes on from NC_000081.6 coordinate 90,001,734, forward strand.
AGCTGGTGAAACTTCTGAGCATGCCTACTGGGCATTCATCTTTCTTGAAGAAAGTTAAGGTAAAAGAGAGTGTCTTTGCTTCTTCCCTCGTGTGTAACAGGTTCTCTTCTCCCCATTTATCCTCATCAGAACATATTGGTTGATGGCTCACCATGTCTGAGGCACAGACTGTGCAGATGAAAACAGATTCTAGTATTAGCAACAGGAGTTGCAGGAACAAATGAGATGATAAATGAAACACATTGCAGTGTGCAACCAAACAGATTTGAATTGAAAATGGAAACTCTGCAGGAAGTTTTGCACGAAGCTGACAGCAAGGGGAATTTTTTTTCTATAAACAATTTAAATTTTTTAATTAATCATTTTATTTGTTTACATTTCAAACGATATCCCCCTTCCTGGTTTCCCCTCCCCAAACCCCTCCTCCCATCCCCCCTCCCCCTCCCTTTGCTTCTCTGAGGGTATTCCTCTACCCACTCAAGAATTTTTGAAGTTCAAAGAAACAGGGAAACCATGTTGAGTTTTGAGTGTGTTTTGATAATAAAGGGAAAAACAATACCCAAATAGGAGAGAGCAAATATGACACCTTTCACTAAAATCAATGACCAGAGAAGGGAAAGTTGGAGGCCTAGCTTTGATGAAATTTGAAGTAGACACTATAATGTCACCTAGTACGGGTTGAACTACTGGGAACTTGACTTGAAAACTTCATTGATTAACTGGATCTTGTATTTTTCTCAAGAGAATTTGAGAATCATTTGTCCTAAATGAATTATTTTTGAATAATTGATTTGTCCTCGTTTATTTGAGATTATATTATGCCCCACATATGAATGTAAGACAGAGTTACATGACATAGAACAAATTGAGGATAACGAACCAAAGCCTCAAGGAAATCTATGTGATGAACAGGTGCTGGACCAGACAGTGTGGTCTAATGGTCAGAGACCGGGGACTCAGAAGTCACATTTGTTCTCCCTGTGGTTGTAAATACTCAAGAGTGGTTGTGAGAGTGTTTGGGTGTTTCGCTTTTTAAAAAATTCCAAACAGGAAAACATTTTCTAATATTTACAAGACCTTTAAGTTGTTAGTCAGGGGAATCCAAGGGACTCAAAAATTAATATAAGTTTTTGGCACTACCTCCAGTTGCTTCCTGAACTAACTGCCAAACATGGCGCATACTTCAGACATAAGACTCAGAGGAATCAAGCTGCAGCTGACTTGGAAGATTTCTCTCTGATACTCATACATTGTAGTTCTATACCTAAAGATGGAATTTACAATATACAGTAGAATATGTTTAGATTTAATGGGTACTGTCAAGTTTTTCCCATACCTTATGATACCAACACATGCTCTCAATAACAACATAATAATCCCAGAGGCTACATACCATTGGCAAGATGTGGGATTATCTTTCTAAGCATTTCCATACCACATTAAACTCTTACTACTTATTTCTGATATACCATGCCTTATATAACGACTATACCTCAGTAAATTATTTTTTCCTTTCATTTAAACTCCCAACACTCCCATACAGTGCCCACTCTTCCATCATGTTCCCTAAACCTTGGATGGAGTAGAGGTTGATAGAGATGTTCCATCTATATCGAAGTTCACTCAATAATAGTAGTTTGTATGAATAATTCACTCTTTTTATTGCCACACAAAATTGTATGTATGAATATTCTATTCTATTTGCCCTTTGTATGTTGAGGAACATGGGCTTTGCTCTAGTGTGATGGCAATTCAGTCAGAGCTGCTATGAACATTTTGACCATGATGTTATCTTTTAGTCAGCTCTGGCATTTCAGAGAGAATGTTGTCATTGGTGCAGCACCTGAGTAGATAGCATATTTATTATGTTCACTTGTACAGCAGTAAGCCTAATGAGACAATTTCAGATTTCACAGACTAGGCTATGCAATTTCATCAGTCACTGTCAGCTCCTACCATTATCAGTGTAGCTCATCTTAGCTATACTAGTGGTTTTGCTGTGTTATCACAAGTGGGCTTCTTCTTCTTCTTCTTCTTCTTCTTCTTCTTCTTCTTCTTCTTCTTCTTCTTCTTCTTCTTCTGTTAACCATTGTTAACCATTTATTTACACGTTTACTAGGTATTTTTGGTGTGTTTTCTCCTGAAATGCCCATTCAGGATTTTTTTTTTTTTTTGGTCACATTTTAACAATTTGTCTATTGAAGATGGAATGTCTTTTCCTATTTTGTTCCTTGTATTTTCTATCTTAATAGTTATCAGTTATAATTCACAGTTTGTATTGTGGTTTTGCTTGTTTTATAGGTTGTGTTTATTTGTCCTAATTAAGAAAACTTGCCTGGCTGTGGTGGCACTCGCCTTTAATCCCAGCAGGCAGATTTCTGAGTTTGAGGCCAGCCTGGTCTACAGAATGAGTTCCAGGACAGCCAGGGCTACACAGAGAAACCCTGTCTTGAAAAAGACAAAAGGAAAAGAAAAAGAAAAAAAAAAAGAAAAGAAAAAGAAAACTTTTTGTTCCTGTGTCTGTATGTGTCTGTTTTAGTCAGGGTTTCTATTCCTGGACAAAACATCATGACCAAGAAGCAAGTTGGGGAGGAAAGGGTTTATTCAGCTTACATTTCCACATTGCTGTTGATCACTAAAGGAAGTCAGGACTGGAACTCAAGCAAGTCAAAAAGCAGGAGCTGATGCAGAGGCCATGGAGGGATGTTTTTTAATGGCTTGCTTCCCCTGGCTTGCTCAGCCTGCTCTCATATAGAACCAAGATGACTACCAGCCTAGAGATGTCATCACCCACAAGGGGCCCTCCCCCCTTGATCACTAATTGAGAAAATGTCTTACAGCTGGATCCTGTAGAGGCATTTCCCCAAGTGAAGATCCTTTCTCTGTGATAACTCCAGCCTGTGTCAAGTTGACACAAAACTAGCCAGTACACTAACTATCCTATGTCTATTGCATGAGTTGTGTGTGAGTGTTGTCTATGAGTGGTATGACTGTCCATAACAAAGAGCTTTGCTGTCTATATTGAACAGCATAGAAATCTCATAAGGGAAAAAATGGGGTACTTTACAATCAATTTAACAGAGTTTTACAAGGGATTAAGTTACTGGGGCCAACTGATCCCAACTGACCTAGATAAAAATGTCATTGTTTATTGACTAATATCTAAACAGTTGTTGTAACCTTTATGATAGATTTTAGAAAGATGTTTTCAACTTCTGTATTGCTGCTTTTAGCAAATGATGCACACGCATGCATTACTCTGGGTTAGAGTTTTGGATGAGAACATACTTTAAGATTGTATCTACACATTAGCTTAGGTTGTAAAAGTTGGTTACAGGAGAAATCTAAGGCAGGTAAGGTTGATTTTTACAATGCTCTCTTGAAGGAGGTTTGAAAACCAGACTTAGTAGACAGCAGACTGCCACCTTAAATCCAAGTGACCTTTATTACTAACGTTGGCTGTGAGGTTCAGCAAAGGTTCCAGTTTCTTGGAATGTAAAAGATGTTGTCAGTGTATTGCATGGCCCTAAGGCATCACACTGGCCATAATTTGACCTTTTAAACATTATGTCCTTCTGCTTGGGGCAGGCCTCAGTGGCAAAGAATATTATCCCTCACATGTATGAAACTCTGGTGCCAATCTTCACTCTTCCAAGAGTTTTAATTTTTTGGCTTAATATTTTAAATATTTTATAGTTTTAAATGTAAACATATCAGATCTATGTCCCATTTCTTTTGGCTACAACATTTTCTCAAATATTATCCAACATTTAACTGCAAAGTATAAACTTATTTATACTTATTATAAATACTATAATTTTGTTTTTGTGTCTCAGTTGATTTTCCTTATGTGTAAAAGTACAATTAAGTTTTGTATATTCCTTCCTGTGCGTTTTCCACTTATCAATTCTAATGAATGATGCACTGTTCTCTCCAATGTTCATAACCATTTCTTTCTCTTCTTCCCTTTCGTTTTACCACATTCTTGAGAACTTCAAGTACAATACTGAACAGCATGACATTAGTGGATGACCTTGGTAAATACAGAACATGAACTTGGAAAGCTATGTCTTCTGTAATTGTTCATATTAGTTATGTTATGTTGGGTACATCACATTATATAAATCTTTATATATTTATTGATTTATATATCCTTTTGCCTGTTATATATAAGAGCTAAAAACATCTAGCCTTATAACTGAGGTTATATATATCTATTTTTTGTTAGTTTTCTCCATATTGGTTAAAAAATGAATATTTAATACTATAGACATGATCCTGATATTTAGCCTATCACTTCATTTCTATGTGCCAGAGGTCTATTAACTTATCATTGATTGAGACTATGAACTAAAGAATTCTGTTCTTGGTGGTGCCCAGCACCCATTGTGACTACTACTGAAATATTTTAAAGATACGTGTCTCAAAATAAATTAAAAAAATAAAAAATTTAAATGCATTTGAAAGTAGATAACCTCTCCTTTTCTGTTTCAGGATGTATGTTTTCTTGTTTATAGGATTACCTGGTTCTTTAAGTAAGAATGATATAAAAAATTATAAGAAAAGACATTAAAATGGAAGAGTCCTGATTAAAAATAATCATAAAAAGATAATATATGCATGCATGCACACATACCCTCATATATAATTTGTATTTATTGCTATAATGTTTTGATAATAAATAAATGTGTAACTTTAAAAATAAAGGATAAATCAAATGACAAAGATTGAACTTTAAAATTATAAGTTAATTTTGAAGTCTGCTTTTCTGTCATCAGCTACTTAATGAATTATTGGTTATATTTTGCTGTAAGGTCACAAAGTTAATTATGACATAAGGTTAAAAAGTTAATTAAAAATTTCTTATTACAATACTCAGTTTAATTTATATACCAGATTCCTCAATGTCTAGTTACATAATTGTTATGTATATATTATCTCTGATTTTGGCAGCGTAAGCCACTGAACATAATGATAAGTATACCAACAAGTTTAAGATGAGTATCTATACTGTGATAAACATTGATACTTGCTGTTCTAAATAAAAAATGCTTTATTAAATTGCATAGCATGTTAAGGCTAAAATCCTTTATTCAAATGAGGATCTTGTGTATATCACAAGCTATTGCTAACTTGGAAAATGCTCAATATTTAGAGTTTCTATAGCTATCACTGAAGAGCTAATAATGATATAGAAATGCAAAGTTAATTAGAAGGAGTACCTACCACTTAAGGTCAACTTAGAGGCAGAAACTTTGACATCTTGCTCTTCATATAAAGGATAGCAGAGATTTGCTCAAATGGCTCTGTGGCTGAATGGATAGTGAATCGGGATGACTGTCAATCACTGTAACCATAGTGACTGTGTGGCTACATGTAAAGGCTGCAGTATTTGCTAAGCAAGTTCTCCAAGTGTCAGTGTTCAAGATCTTTTTATGAATGGCATGTATTTTTAACTATTCTTTAATATCCATGTGCTATTTTTAATCTAGATCCAAGAGACACTACTCTAATAAATAATTTGAAATGCCAACTGCAAATGACTGTGTGACTGATCCCAGTGAGCACCTGTGACCACAGAGAAGCATCAGCATGAAGTCTGCAAAAAGAACTCACGCTCAAAATGTCCAATCTGATCAAAATATTGGTGACTAACATTTTAAATAGAACATACTGTTTCAAGTTATTTTTTTAAATAGGATTTTTTCTTAATTGTTCATTCAAAGCTGCTAGCTAATATAACTGAATCAACCTTAGCATATACTTTGTAAGAAAATGTCATCTCAGCATGTAAGCGACACTCATTAATTTCATAAACACTGTTGAGTACTCCCCATGTGGCATTCAAGGAAAATATCATGGCCAAGACCGTCAGGGAGCTTAGATTCCTTGGAGAGTCACAGAACACACACGCATGCACACACAGACACAGAGAGGACACATACATGAATGTACATACACATCTGTGTACACACACACAAAGACACACTGATGTGCGAACACACACAGAGACATGTACACACACACACACACACACACACACACACACACACACACAATGACAAGACTAAAACAGGCATCTAGAGAGAAAGCTGTGGGGAGAAGTGGGAGAAAGTCCAGAAGGATTTTGTAGGACATGTGGGCAAAGCACCTAGTGCAGGACTATTTCGATTTTAACGTGAAAGGAAAGATGCATTTGACAAGCTGACAGTTTATAAGGAAGAGTTCCTAAGAGTCAAATGACTTAATAATAGACTTGATTGAAACACTTATGGTCTGTCAGTCTGGATTAAAGCCGCCTTCTTTCTTAGTTACTGTTCTATTGCTTTGAAGAGACACCATGACCAAGATAAGTTCTAAAAGGAAGATGTTAGCTGCAGTTCAGAGGTCGAATCGAGTTCCTGACCATCATAGCAGAGAGCTTGGCAGGCACAGTGCTAGAGCAGTTGTGAAGAGTTGATATTTGATCCATAAGCAGGTGGCAGAGAGAGAGTTTAGGCCTGGGGTGGGTTTTTGAAACCTTAAAGTCAATCTTGTAAACCAGCCACATTTCCCAATGCTTTCTAAAACACTCTCACCAATTAGGGACCAAGCCCTCAAACGTAGGAGCCTAAGGGGGACATTCTCAGTCTACCTACCACATTCCATCCCCTGCCACTAGAGGCTTGCAGCTATATCATAATGTAAATGCACTTAGTCCAACTTCAAAGGTCCTTATAGTCTTTCACAGACCCAACATAGATTAAAAGTCAGAAGTCCAACTTTCTTCTGAGATTCAAGGCAATCTCTTAGCTGTAACCCCCACCCCCACCCCCAACCCCAGTAAAGAGATATTGGATCAAAGCAAGGTCAAAAGCCAATAAGACAAACTGCAAAATCCTGTAGCTCTATTCACAAAGCCAAAGGGTTTAGGTGGGTCTTCAGGTCTTGCCCTCTTTCTAAATTTGTTGTGCTCAACACGCTTCTCTCTGTTGGGCTGGTTCCCGCCTTGCATGCATCTCTCCTCAGCAGACATCCCAAGGCTGGCTCTGGCATCTTCAACATCTTTGGGTTCTACACCCTTCCCCTGCTTCACTTTCCCAGTCCTACACAATGGCCTCTCCTGGCCCCCATGTAGGAATTCCCATTCCACACACCTAGCCTTGGCAGCTCCTTTCGTCATGGAGGGAGATTCTACAACCTCTTTACTCCTGAGGTAGCCTTCATGATTCTAACGGCAGAAACAGCTGTCTGGAGCTGCCAAGTTCTGCTCCCTTGAACTGGAATCTAGCCCCTTCCTAGAATCACATTTACATAAAATGTCCTCTGTTGTTCTTTTGGGAACAGGTAGTTCTTTGGGCCTTTTCTTTTCGCAAGTTTCAGGATCAGCTAGAAGAGGTTATGTGCTGAGGACACCATGTCCCTTATTCCAGTTAGCATCCGACCTTTCTTTAAAGTTCTCATCTTCAACTTGGCTCCAACATTACGTTTCCTGGTACTGTTTTTTTTTTCCTCCTCAAACTGTACATTTTACATTTGTTTTGCCCAGCTTCCTCTTTTTCATTGTAGATCTGCACAAGAGTTTTCACTGGTAACCACATTACACAGTTGATACTAGACTGTCTTGAAATCTACTTTGCCAGTGAGATTAGTCCAAACTCTTCAACTTAGCCTCAGGCAAATCCTCGGGTCAAATAAAAAAAAAAAAAAAAGCAGGCACAATCTCCAAAATATCACAGGAATGGCCTCTAGACTAGTCACTAATATTGTTCCCCTTTGAAACCTCTTGAGTTCATATAACTCCATGACCCTCCATGGAACTCTCAGCTCTATTGTTTTTCTAAGCTCCTACTACAACGGGCCAGTAAGCCACACTTACATCATTCAGCCAATCACTTTCCTAATCCAAAATCCCAGAGTCTTTCGTATCTCTCCAAAGAACATCATGGCCAGGCCTGCCATAGAAATACCCCAGTCCTAGAACCACCTTTCTCAGTTACTGTTCTATTGCTGGGACCAAGGCAACTGATAAAATAATGGGTTTATTCAGGGGCTTGCTTGCCCAGGATGAGTCCATGACCACCATGGAGGGAGGCATGGCAGCATGTGGGTAGGAATAATGCTGGAGCAAGAGCTAAGAGCTTGCGTCTGATCCACAAGCAGAAAGCAGAGAAAGACTGGACCTGGTGGAGGCTTTTGAAACCTCAAAGTCTATTCCCAGTACATGCCTCCTTCAATAAAGCCACTCCTCCTAATCCAACAGACATTTGAATATGTGAGTCTATGGTGGCCGTTCTCATTCAAACCACCACCTTGCAGTCACCATGATATTCTATAAAACCATTACTATCCATGATTCAATGTTAAAGAATTAAGTCCCAGAAATATTCTGTAGTTAATGAAGGGTTGAGTTTGGATCAAACAAGCTAGTCCAGTTAAGCCAGGCTATCTTAACACTCTCAAAGATTCTGATACCAAGATGGTGTAGAACATACTTGAGGTAAACATAAAGTGGACTAGGATATGTCAGCAATCTCCAGTTCCATAGGGGCCGATTCTAAACTTCCCCATCTCCTAATATCAGTTTTAAACTCCAGAGATTGCAATTCCTCATATGTCAGGTCTGAAGTATAAATAATTTCTTGAATATATTTTTTAAATAAACAAACAGTTCAGGACTTAAACTTACATATTGTTTCATTCTTTTACAAAAATAATGGTACCTGGATAAAATTTATGATGGCCATTTTTCTCCAAAGTTATCTTCTTCCTTGTTATTTAGGTATGCGGTATGCTTTTTATAAATATATTACTAAGTATGCCCCAGGTGATCTTTTTACATTTCAAAATGCTACAAAACTTAAAAAATAAGTGAGATTTGGCACTGCTTCCTCCCTCGCTATAGCATATATTTAGTTTGCTTGATTATAAACAAATTTACCTTTTTTCCTTTTTTTTTTGTTCCCTAAGTTAATCTTTGAAGAAAGAAAAAGTCCTGAACAATTAATAATGGTCCAGAGGCAGGACGATGCACCCAAAATAATGTTCCAGCTGGCTTAGGCTGTGATTGTTTAAAAAAGAATGTTCTGCTTTAGAAATGTCCGCTATGTAACCCTTAATTTGAACATATATTTAGGGTAGTAGTATTTAGTAGTTGGTACTGTCACATGATAATTGACTGCAAACTTTACTCATGAAGAGGTGTAAACCAAGCCAAGAACAAAGGCAAGACTGAACTCAGAAGCGGAGATACAAGGGCAACTGATGACATTCACCTAACTAGAACCGTTTCTGCTCTCATCCTTGCTTGTGAGAAAAGACAGTAGATGTAAATGGTGGTAGAAAAATAATAATGATAATAACCGCAACCAATAACAGGTTTAAGAATAAAAGGCTTTCATCTATCTATCTATCTATCTATCTATCTATCTATCTATCTATCTATCTATCTATCCATCCATCCATCCATCTATCTACTATCTATCTATCTATCTACTATCTATCTATCTATCATCTATCTACTATCTATCTATATATCTATCTATCTATCTATCTATCTATCTATCTATCTATCTATCTATCATCTATCTACCCGTCTATCTATCTATTTATTATCTATCTATCTATCTATCTATCTATCTATCTATTATCTATCTATCTATCTATCTATCTATCTATCTATCATCTATCTACCCGTCTATCTATCTATTTATTATCTATCTATCTATCTATCTATCTATCTATCTATCTATCATCTATCTATCTATCTATCTATCTATCTATCTATCTATCTATCTATGATCTATCTATTATCCATCCATCTATCTATCTATTATCTATCTATCTATTATCTATCTATCTATCTATCTATCTATCTATCTATCTATCTATCTATCTATCTATGTATCCAAACCTCTAACTATGGATTTGCATCACAGTTTTACATGCCATCCCATATGACAAACCTTGCTGCAAATGCCTTGGGTTTCAATTTTCTCCTCCATTTTAAGCTCCATCCAGACAGCTATAGAGGCTGTTTACCCAGCCAGTGCTGGCTTCCTGTATTATGTAACAGTCTCTGTTTCCTTACAGGTTATGTTGGGATCTCAGAGAAGCAGCTTCTCAGCATCCCTTGTGATGCCTACCTCAAGGTTTTCATGCCTGCCTCTCATCTCCTCTTAGTTTGAGCTAGATTTTTTTTTATTGTTGCCAGACTATAGCAGGTGTAGTCTCGAGTTGCTTCTGACATAAGGATACTGGAAGGGTGTAGCTTTCTTGGTGATGTCCTCTTTTGTTCTCTTATTCTGAGGGAAATCAACAGCCTTGGTTAAGAAGTCTATATCAGTTTGCTAGAGTCTTCGTAGCAAACCTCATAGCCTGTGCCACTTAAAGAAGTTTGTATTGTATTTCATACTAGAATAAAGTCCATCTGGGTTGTCCTGTCCTGAAACAGTCTCATTGACTTGCAGACAGGCCACCCTTATTTCCTCACGACAAGGTTGTCCCTCTGTGGATGCATACCCTATGTGTCTCTTTCTGAATCAAAGTTCTTTTCTTCTTAAAGCAACAGCTTAGATTGGAAAGAGCCCACCTGATAAGCTTATTTAAACTTGATTACCTCTTTAAGGGCATTATTTAAAATTCACTATTTAAAATTGCATTTGAAGTGGGGTTTAGGGAACCAACATATAAATGTAGTAGGGACATAGTTAAGGACCATGAAACAAGAAACTGAGAGAGCCTCAGTTGGCAAGGAGTTCATGGCAGTGAGTAAGCCTCAATGAAGATTTCCCCAGGAGAAATTAGATAGTACAAGGCCTTGGAAGCATTCTAGCTATGCTCTCAAAAGTGCACTTAAGCTTGAAAGGACAGTTGGTTACTACAAGTACCATCAAAGACCAAAAGCATGAGGAGTCGATTCTTCACTGTTTCTGTTTCTAAGTTTGGGGACAATGAGTTATCCAACAACAGAGAAGACAGCATCCATCCTTCCTTCCTTCCTTCCTTCCTTCCTTCCTTCCTTCCTTCCTTCCTTCCTTCCTTCCTTCCTTCCTTCCCTCCCTCCCTCCCTCCCTCCCTCCCTCCCTCCCTCCCTCCTTCCTTCCTTCCTTCCTTCCTTCTCCTCCTCCTCCTCCTCCTCCTCCTCCTTCCTCCTCCTCCTCCTCCTCCTCCTCCTCCTCCTCCTCCTCCTCCTCCTCCTCCTCCTCCTCCTCCTCCTCTTCTTCTTCTTCTTCTTCTTCTTCTTCTTCTTCTTCTTCTCTCTCTCTCTCTCTCTCTCTCTCTCTCTCTCTCTCCCTCTCTCTCTCTCTCTCTGTTGTTGTTTTCAAAACAGGATTTCTCTGTGTAGACCTGGTTGTCCTGGAACTTGCTCTGCAGACCTGACTGGCCTCAAGAGATCTACCTGCCTCTGCCTCCAAAGCCCTGGGATTAACAGCATTGCTCCACTATTGCCCAGCTTTTCAGGGTCTTTAAATGTTTATATGAGCGCTTGCTTGGTGTTTTACCATTGGAATGGAAGAAACAAGCTTTTCCAGTAGTGAGGAGATGGTGGCATGGAGCGACATGGCATTAGCTAGGCCTGCTGCTCTTGCTGTTGTTACAGAGAAAGACTGGTGCTCACAGAAGTTTTCACCATCCAAAATCTGCATCCAGGTGATGATTTGTTCCTTTGAATCCCCTGTCTTTCTGTAGCTGGATGTGACCTTTGTAAGAAATGATGGATTCTCAGGACAATCCTGGCTTTCCAGAGAGTTCCCAAAGAGAGCAATACCTCCCTTCTCTTTGGCACACTCTACTTTAAAACCCAGTCTTTATCTTCCAGTTTGACACATGACACTTGAGCGGGGAGCAGAAGCACTTCCCCCTTAGAAAGCTGCTTTCTGCTTCACTTCTGTCTCCTGAATGAGAGAACCAGCTCTCCTCCCAGGCAGGATCTTAGAGGTGCTCTACAGAAGCCCCACATGTCTTGCCAGCTAATGACTTTTTTTCTGGTTTTGATTGCCTCTTTTACACTGGCAGGGGCATCCTTTCTGTAGTTCTGTTATTGCTTCCTCTCCTCCTGGCCTATAATCCTCTGCCACTCCACCATTCATGGCTCAGCATGAAGAAAATATGAAGACCTCTCCAATAGCAGTATTGAATTCCTAGCACTACCCATATCTTGGCGAGTCTCCTGTGACAAGGCAGCTCTGTATCATCTACAACTTGTGTACTCTTAATCGAAACACATGCTTTCTTCCTCAGCGTGGTTATTACATCCATTTCTCTTTCTTCCAAAGTCCCTGAAGTTCAAGAAGGTAGTGGGCATGGATATTTTCTGAAAATTTTATTTCTAGTTTCCAAAATATGTTCATGACAAACTATGTAATTGTCAATTATTAATACCAATAGACTATTCTTCATGCATCCTCTATATTTCTCTCCTTCTATCCTTTGTATTAAAAATAAATTATATTATTACCATGATTAAGGTACAGTAAACTAACTCCAGGACTCAGAAAGCTAGGGCAGAGGGAGAGTCATGGGCCAGCCTGGGCTATATAGTAAGATGCTATCTCAACAAAACACACCAGCCAAACAAACAAAGCTAGAAAACAATCTCATTTTTGTCTTTGACTTACTATTTGTCTTTATTTATCCACTGAGGTTGATTACAAAGCAACATATTTAAGTTGTGGTCTCCAGTGAGCCAAATTATTCTTTCTTCCTCTCTTTCTTTCTTCCTTCCTTCCTTCCTTCCTTCCTTCCTTCCTTCCTTCCTTCCTTCCTTTCTCTCTCTCTCTCTCTCTCTCTCTCTCTCTCTCTCTTCCTCTCTCTTTTTAAAAAAGATCTTATTTATTGTTATAAATAAGCACACTGTAGCTGTCTTCAGATATACCAAAAGAAGGTGTCAGATCTCATTGCAGATGGTTGTGAGTCAACATGTGGTTGCTGGGATTTGAACTCAGGATCTCCGGCAGAGCAGTCAGTGTTCTTAACCTCTGAGCCATCGCTCCAGGCCAAGCCAGGTTTCTCTGTGTCTGCTGTTCACCTTCTTCCTGTGGTCTCACTAAAACCAAGCTCTTAATTACTATGGTGCACCCATTCAACTTTACCGTGCTCCCTCTTCTCTGTGCTGTACTGGGCTGCTGGCCTGTCAGTTGTTGCCCTTTTCAGTCTTCAGCATAAGTTGAACAATATTGGGACATTGTACTGGCTTGTTTTGTGTGTAACAGAAGCTGGAGTTATCACAGAGAAAGGAGCCTCCCTTGAGGAAATGCCTCCACGAGATCCAGATGCAAGGCATTTTCTCAATTAGTGATCAAAGGTGAGAGTGCCCATTGTGGGTGGTGCCATCCCTGGGCTGGTAGTCCTGGGTTCTATAAGAAAGCAAGCTGAGCAAGCCAGGGCAAACAATCCAGTAAGCAGCATCCCTCCATGGCCTCTGCATCAGCTCCTGCCTCCAAGGTCCTGCTCTGTGTGGATTCCAGTTCTGACTTCCTTTGATGATGAACAGCAGTGTGGAAACTTAAGCTGAATAAACCCTTTCCTCCCAACTTGCTTCTTGGTCATGGTGTTTTGTGCAGGAATACAAACCCTGACTTAGACAGACAGGTTTCATTTTTCCTTTTTCCTCTCTGGCCTGCACTTTTGGATGGATGGTGACATGCCACTGCTTTTCAGGGCTTCCTTTCTCTACGTGGACTACGTTATTTATTCATATTTTCATTCATATTAATGAGGAAAGAAGAAAGTTTATTCTTGACAAATTCTGAGAGTTGAAACAGAGTTCCTGTCATTCATACCAGTCCAGTCTAGACAGGTAGCTCTTTACAGAGATGGTGAAAGGAAGGATATAAATGGGACAATTTTCTGCCCCTGCAATCTGACTCATGGGCCCAAAATATTTATAGCTACTGTTCTGTGCATCTAAATTCAGATGTCCTTGTAAAAATCGGCTTCTGATACAAATTGAAGGAACAACACATCTTTTTAATGGTAAGTTATTCAAATTAAAATATTTCCTCAAATTATCCACGCTCAAAATTCATAAGTTCAGAACAGATACGAAATTTAAGATATATTTTTAAAAGATTTGTTTTTAAAGTATTCCAGATGACAAATGATACTTTCCTTGACACGCTCAGTCCTCCAATTTTTCCAGTAATGGAATAGCACACTTTTCTTATTGAAGTATTTTAATCAGACTCTAAACATTCTTTTAGAGAGGAGGCTGTGTTTGTGTAACATCAATTCATGTCAGAAATAAAATGTCCACAATTTTTTTTCAAATGAATTTTGGAGGCTGTAACATTTTAGCTTATTAACCATGAAGCATTTAAAAGAATCAGCTGAACCCTCATTAGCTGTAGAGTCTGATGAATCTTATTCTATTTTAAAAGAAAAAAGTGAACAGCAAAAGTCACTGATTTGCTTTCCTGGTAATTAGGACACTAATTAATAATGTTTAAATTAATTAATTAATCATGTTTAAAGATTTGTTTGTGTGGCTCTTGCTTTGCTGTCTTTCCTTTCAACCTTTAAACACACACACACACACACACACACACACATACAAACACACACACATACACACACATACAAACACACACATACAAGTGCATACACACACACACACACATACACACTCATACACACACACATACACACATACATACACACACACATACAAACACACACACATACACACACATACAAACACACACACACACATGCACACACACACTGGATCTCGAAGTCGAGAACACTGTATCTGGTGTATCTTTGGGTCTAGATGGAAGGTAAGAGATAAGTTATCACCGAGCTTAACCAGTTAGATACATAGAGTTACAAAATACAAACGGTAACTCCAAGCACAGTTATATCTTGGTCTCATGGTTACTCAAGAACATTTGGGGGTCTAACACTGAAAATTTGATAGGGACAAGACAACCAGATTTTGGGAATGACAGAGCAGCTTCCAGCATAACCACCTCAATTAGGACATGTGACATCTTCCTGAAAGACATCTCATTGGCCTCTTAGTCCTCCATTGGCTCTTGGGTGTCGCATCCAGTTTTTAGGTCTCCCTTGCCTCCTTGAGCAATCCCTACTCCATTCTGGGGATTATCTTTACAGGCTAGTCAAAGTGGAGCTCTATAGGGTTGTTTGTGGAGCTCAGTGCTCTGAAGGCCCAATAGGAAGCCATGTGACCCCATGCCTCTCACAGTGAACTCAAGAGATTGTGGGTGGGCAGTTTCATGCTGTCCAACCATAGTTCTCAGGGCTGGAATGGGAAAGTCTTTTGATGCTTTGATTTTCAGTTAACTTACATTGAAATGCTACAGTGTTCATGTATTAATTAGGGGCATTATAGTTTCTTTCAAAAGTAGTTCTTGAAATAAATGGAATAAAATCGTCTGTAGAAATAGAAAAGGGCAGGGGGAGATGGAAACTAGTGTGTCCTTGCCCCTCATAACAGTCAGTCTCTTTCGATATTCACTGTAAACATAATTTAGTGGGCTGTGTCCGAGTCCAGTCTATTCAGAAATTTCACTCCTTTGTATTTAACTCAGTGAAATGGAAAACAGTCCATAGACTATGTATTTGGATAGGAAAATGGGCAAAAATTATAGTAGGGCCACATAACAACACACAATCTAGCAACATGAAGCAAGGAAATCAATGAACCACTTGCTAATACACACAAACACTTAAAGAAATGCCTGCATGTCAAATAAAAGAAACGAGACAAAAACTTTTATTATTTTAAAAACCATGCTCCTGGTCTGTGTGCTCCTGTTCCCTTTAGTGGCCCTAGGAATTTTGACTATGTGAGGAACTATTCATATTTGTGTCAACTTGGGAGAAATCTGGAGGCTATCCATCAATTATAAAGCAACCTGCCATGCTATGAGAGTTTCAAATGGTGAGGGTAGAAGGCAGCCTCCTTCAGTAGAGAGCACCAGGCCAGCAAGCATCAGGGAAATAAATGAGGGCTTCTGTCTTTAAAGAATTGGACTGTGCCAGCCACGTACATGGTAGAGCAATAAAGGAGGATGTTTCTCATCTGTCACCTTGACCTTAGCTCTGTGAGACTGACTCTAGCTGTGCCAAGCTGAGAATTAAAGCTAAGATAATAAGTGTGTGTGTGTGTGTGTGTGTGTGTGTGTGTGTGTGTGTGTGTGTGTGTGTGTGTGTGTTTAAGCCATTACGTTTGTTGTTAAAAGCAATAGGAAAAGAATAGGAAGCCTTTTAGGCAATATTATTTAAAATTACTATATTGTCTTGTGGATTAAAAAAGGCACCTACGAGAATCTGCATTGAGTACTCTGGTTATTTATAGAATTAGATATTGTATGACCAGTTTCTAATCAGTCTCATCTCACTGAGATAACAGCATTCATGTCAATTAAATTGTTCAAAATATAGGGGAGTGTGATCTGGGATATATTAATGATGAAAGCGGGGCACCAGGAAATGTAAAAGAAAGTAGCAGAACGGATTTATGGCCAATTTATTTTACATTTAACCTTTCATGTAACTATGGGATTTGCTAGAGAAAAGAGCATTATTTGTTTCAGAGTCTTAATTAAAATATATATTAAGTTAGACAACATTATTTAAATCAGACTTTAAAGAAAAAACACTAAGCCCCAGTGGCAGGTATCACGCAAAAGCACTCACTGCTTGTGGGTCAGGCTGTAGCTCCCAACTACTTCTCCAGTGCCATGTCGGTCTGTGTGCCACCATGCTCCCTACCATGGTGATAATGAACTAAACCTCTGAAACTGTAAGTCAACCCCAACTAAATGCTCTCTTTTATATTGCCTTGGTCCTGATGTCTTTTCACAGCAATAGAATATTGACTAAGATACTGATGTTAGGTATGAAGGAAAACCCCACACAGTTCAAATGTTGTTTATCCAAACAAAAGAGAATAAAATCTGGCCACATGCAGCAAAATGGGTGAGCAGGAAGTCGGTGTATTTTGTGAAAGTAAGCTAGGCATGGCAAAGAACCTCTTCTCCTCTCTCATGTTCTAACTGGAAAAGAAAGAAAGGAAGGAAGGAAGGAAGGAAGGAAGGAAGGAAGGAAGGAAAGAAGGAAGGAAGGGAACTAAATATTGACCTCAAAGTACAACCAAGAAGAATTGGAGCTGTAAGGGTGTGAGGGAAGGGAAGAAGGGGATTTGCTGTGCCTGAATACTATGATATTTTAAAACCAGCTACTCTAAATAGCTCAGTCTTATTGTTACACCCTGCTTCACTCACACAACCAAGACACATAAAGAGTACATCCAGTTTCTTTGGTTTCTAGGATGAGTTTGGAGGAGCCCCTTCCACTGCTTACATCACTCTCAGTGTTTTACCCAGACCCCTACCCCAATGCTTTGTGAAGCTCTGAGTACAGATCTCTAGGGCTTCGATAGCCCAAAGCTCCAAGCTCTTCCACATTCTGCTTACAACTCCATTCCAAAGATCTACAAACCCAGGGTCAACTTCATTACATCATTTGACTGTCTCCTTAGAGCCAGTATTCTATCAATCTTCTCTTTCTCCTCCCCCCTCCTCCTTTTCTTCTTCATCATCTTCTCATACTCTTCCTCTCCCTCCCCTTCTCCTCCTTCTCTTCCTCCTCCTTCTTCTTCTACCTCTTCCTCCTCCACCTCTTCTTCTTCCTCGTCTTCCTTTTCTTCTCTTCATTCTAGTGACAAAAGTATCTGACAGAAGCAACTTAAGAAAACTATACTTTATATTTTGCTTCATGATTCAAAGTGATAGAGTCCAGTGTGGCAGATCTTGAAGTGACTGAGTATGTTGCATCCACAGTTAAGAAGTAAAGAAAGATGCATGCTGGTCTCTAGTTTTAAGAGAAATGAGGCACAGAAGTAGACTTGATATCAACAGGGTGAGACTACTGTATTTGAACAGCGAGGGGTCCAACCTTTACAGGGGATGAAGGTAGAAGGTACCTATAAGCACCCCAGCACTTACTTACCTGGCCAAGATCACCTGATATGGTCAGCACAGGAATTAAATCAGGCTTGGGTTGTAGGGGCCACAACAAGACTGTGATGGAGATAAGTTTTTTTGCAAGCAATCAGACTTTGTATTCATCTATCAGAAGCAGAATATAATGACGATCACCGGGACCAGTACAGTGGTAGTTGTCAGGATACAAGGACATTGTACATAGGGTACACAACATTAATGTCTAAGACCAATTGTCCTGCCAAGCTTCTATGCTTTCTTGACTTCCAGGGGAACATATTGAGAAACATAAATGTCTCACTGCCTCGGGGAGTGCTTTGATTTCTCAGGAACTGAAGGGCACACAGTTAGAGCCGCTGACTCGAACTGGAAAAACCTATAATGTATGCCTCTCAAGGCGGTTAGACCAGGCCAACACTACGATTCCAGGAAGGCACCTAGAGTCATATTGTTTCTGCAGGTGGAGAACACTCAGGCTGAGACTAAGACATTCTTTATCATTAAGGTTATTGCCTTGTACAGCTTGATTCAATTCTTCGTGACCTGAGGCTATTACCCGCACTAGTCACTCTCTCCATTTTTGATGTCTGGGGCCTAGCATGTGGTATGTTGATGTCCATATCCAGTGTGGGGCTTTCCTTCCTGTTAAACACCTGTAAATACATTCTCACAGATTCACAAACTGGAATGCCTCCTAAGGCTTTCTAAGTCAAGTCAAATTGACAATGAAGATCAACCATCATAATTATACAGTATCTATATACACTATTTTTTGTTTTCTAGTGATTTTTTCTTTTTTATTAATCATTTTATTTGTTTACATTTCGAATGATATCCCCGTTTCCCGGTTTCCCCTCCACAAATTCCCCCATCCCACCCCTTCCCCCCCATTCTCCCCTTTGCCTCTAAGAGGGTGCTCCTCCACCCATTCACCCACTGCTGGATCACCCCTCTACTATCCCCCTACGCTGTGGCATCAAGCCTCTCTTCTCTCCCATTGATGTCAGATAAGGCCATCCTCTGCTACATATGTATCTGGAGGCCTGGCTCCCTCTATATATACTCTTTGGTTGGTGGTTTAGTCCCTGGGAGCTCTGGGTGATCCAGTTAGTTGATATTGTTTTTCTTACAGAATTATAATCCCCTTCAGCTTCTTCAGTTCTTCCCCTAGCTCTTCTGTTGGGGTTTCCGGGGCCAGTCAGGTGGTTGGCTGTATCTGTATCATCTGTATCTGTATCTGTATCTGTATCTGTATCTGTATCTGTATCTGTATCTGTATCTGTATCTGTATCTGTATATCTGTATCTGTATCTGTATCTGTATCTGTATCTGTATCTGTATCTGTATCTGTATCTGTATCTGTATCTGTATCTGTATCTGTATCTGTATCTGTATCTGTATCTGTATCTGTATCTATCTGTATCTGTATCTGTATATCTGTATCTGTATCATCTTGATCTGGATCTTTATTGGTCAGGTGCTAGTAGAACCTCTTAGGGAGCAGCCATATCAGGCTCTGGTCAGCAAGCATTTCTTGGCATCAGCAATAGGGTGGGGGGTTGGTGTCTGCAAATGGGATGGCTCTCTAGGTGAGGTAGTCTCTATGCAGCTTAAGAAAAAGGAAGACCAATCCTAGATGTTTCAATCCTTCATAGAACAGGGAACAAAATCACTGGAGCTAGAGGGAGGCAGGGACCAGGCAGGGAGAGAGGAGGGGGAGGGAAAAAGAGGGGCAGGAGCAGGTATTAGAAGAGAGAGGAGAGACATACAGAGGATCAGGAAATTGAATAGAAACATTTAGCAAAGGGGGATGGGAAATCAGGTGGCCACTAGAAAGCCCCAGAACAGTAGAAAGTCCCATGCACTCAAACTTTTAAACCCAGAAATGTTCCTGTCCAAAGGAAAGACAGGGACAAAAATGGAACAGAGACTGAAGGACAGGCCATCCAGAGACCACCTCACTATTTTTTTCAGTACAAATATTAGGATATTATGCAGAGGAAACAGCAAAGGGAAGACTCTGAGCTATCAGAGATCATAGAAAGGTAACATTTAAATGCCTCTTACCAATTTACAAAACAATGAAAGCTAAATAATTTATCTTGAATAGGCTGCTGAATATTTTAAGTGCTAAAACTATCTTGGGTAAAACTGGTTTCTGGACTAGCCATAAATCCCTGTAAGTTGCTGGGATTAAGAAAGATCTATAGAGCAAATAAATTCTCTAGCCTATAAAAGCTATACCCATGAGAATGAGACTGTCAGCCAGCTTGTTCAAGGACAAATGGCTTCCTGGAATTCCTGGGAATTGCTCTAGAATTGTCCAGTCTCATAAAATTTTAACTGGTGTTCCTGCAAGATAACAGCCACAATGCTAAGCATGTGTTCTGCTTCTGTAAACAAGCTTGCTTATGCAAGATAACCCCAGACATCAGCAAGACATCTGTTTGCTAGGTTGAGCCCTGTGCTTGCACATTGGCACATAACCTTATGGGTTTTGCCTTTAGAAACACTGGTCTAACATGGCTTAGGACTGCATTTGAGATTCCTAACTCTTGGGTGCAGTACTGGTGCCAGTCTAATTAAAGCCTTTTGTTGTTGTTATTGTTGTTGTTAAATGCATTTGTGGTCAGACTGGTTAATCTCGGAATGATCCTAGACTTATAGTAGCCACATGAATTATATAAGAATTTTAAAGGTTTGACTTACTTGTTTTACATTTCTTCATAATTTACCAATGAGTAGAAGCATTTTCTGACCTATTTGAAGACTGTTACATATTAAAGCCATTCACTATTCTGAACTGTTTAGTCTACATGTTCTAATTTATAAGCTTATTGAAATAAATTCTTTTCATGCCATTTTTACATTTATTGTTCAATTTTGAGTGTTTGGTCTTTAGAACTATGCCCTGCTGTGTCCCATATTCATTTGAAAAAACTGTCCCTAAAAATTATTAGCATTTATAAGTTACTGCTATTGTGATTTTTGTCTGCTAAGGAGAAATTTTACTTTTTCTTTTAAGTCATGCAAAATGTTATACAATGGCCAGTAAGAACATTGCAGCCTATCCACTGGAAATCATATATGCTTTTAAATAGACTTTAATTTTTTAAAATAACATTTAAAAAGCATAAATACACTAGATATAAGATCCCAATGAAAGCTACTGCTTAAGACAAAGGTACAATTTGAAATTAAGTTATTAATTAAAGTGTATAGATAATGATATGCCTACATATGTAACACTATATAAATAATTATGATATAGTCTAGGGTGTATTATAGGTTGATTGCACCATTGTCATTATCACTGTATTCATATTCATAGATTTCTGACATTTTAAATTTTTTATTTATTTACTGTAAAATAATTCCAGTGTTATTTTTCTATATCTAGTTATATACATGTATAAGAAGGTTAATATTAAGAATAAGCCTCACAACTACTGTCAGAGTAACCTTCACGAATCAACTGTTTGAAGTCTATCTTGACTAAGACAAATGCCATTTAGTTATCCGTGCATTTCTGTGTCTTAAACCCACATCTAACAACAGAAAACTTAAGAGCAGAAACTGGTAGAGGTAATTTAGAGGAGACTCATTTGCATTTGTTTGAAGAGAATGTCTTGCTTTATACTACGATAGAGTACATGCAGCTGCCGTAGGCCCATGTATTAAACTGTCACTTTTAATATCTGATTGATACAAAAATAGTAATTGAAGCCAAGGCACTCATCTCTTTAGCTGAACTGTGTGTTCTGTTTAATGTCATTACTGGCATACCCGTGTGTCCTACAGAGTAAGTGGTAATTAATGGCCACCAGTTGTGAAATCTAGACATTTATTACCTTTTGCTACACAAAATTTTGGCATCTAATTTTTAAAACTTTGAATTTTCCTTAAAATGTGCTTTTAACACATTATTTGAAATAGCATATTGCTAATTTTAAATGACTGCAGTCAAAATTTTATACTTGACTTGAGCTTTGTACAAGGTAACAAATATGGGTCTATTTTCATTCATCTACATACAGACAGTCAGTTAGACCAGCACCATTTATTTAAAGATGCTTTCTTTTTTCCATTATATATTTTTGGCTTCTCTGTCAAAGATCAAGTGACCATAAGTGTGTGGTTTTATTTTTGGCTCTTCAATTCTATTCCATTGATCAACATGTCTGTCTCTGTACCAATACCATGCAGTTTTTATCACTTTTGCTCTGTAGTAAAGCTTGAGGTCAGGGATGGTGATTTCCCCAAGCTGTTCTTTTATTGTTAAGAATTGTTTTTGCTATTCTGGGTTTTTTGCCTTTCCAGATGAATTTGAGAATTGCTCTTTCTGTACCTTTGAAGAATTGTGTTGGGATTTTGATGGGGATTGCACTGAATCTGTAGATTGCCTCTGGTAAGATGGCCATTTTTACTTTGTTAATTCTGCCAATCCATGAGCATGGGAGATCTCTCCATTTTCTGAGATCTTCAATTTCTTTCTTGAGAGACTTGAAGTTATTGTCATACAGGTCTGTCACTTGTTTGGTTAGATTTACCCCAAGGTGTTTTACACTATTTGTGGCTATTGTGAAGGGAATAGTTTCCCTAATTTCTTTTTCAGCCTGTGTTTCCTTTGTATAAAGGAAGGCTACTTACTTGAGTTAATTTTATATGTGGCCACTTTGCTGAAGTTGTTTATCAGCTGGCAAAGTTCTCTGGTAGAATTTTTGGGGTTGCTTATGTATACGGTCATAAAACCAGATACACTGAATCTAATAGACGAAGTAGGAAAGAGCCTTGAACTCATTGGCACAGGGGGAAATTTCCTAGACAGAACTCCAATGGCTCATGCTCTAAGATCAAGAAATGATAAATGGGACCTTATAAAACTGGAAAGCTTCTGTAAGGCAAAGGACATAGTCGATAAGACACATTGGCAACCTTCAGATTGGGAAAAAACTCTCCACTAACCTTACACCTGATAGAGGGTTAATATCCAAAATATATAAAGAACTCAGGAAGTTAGTCACCAAAAACCAAACAACCCAATCAAAAATGGGGTATAGAACTAAAATGAGAATTCACAAATGAGGAATCTCGAATGGCTGAGAAGCACCTAAAGAAATGTCTAAAGTCCTTAGTGATCATAGAAATGCAAATCAAAATGATCCTGAGATTCCACCTTACACCAATCAGAATGGCTAAGATCAAAACCTCAGTTGACAATACATGTTGGAGAGGATATGGAGAAAGAGGAACACTCCTCCATTGCTGGTGGGATTGCAAACTGGTACAACCACTCTGGAAATCAATCTGGAGGTTTCTCAGAAAATTAGAAATAGATCTAGCCGAAGATCCAGCTATATCACTAAAAGATGCCCCAGCATGCCACAAGGGCATGTGTTCCACTGTGTTCATAGTGGCCTTATTTGTGATAGCCTGAAGCTGGAAATAACCTAGATGTCCCACGACAGAAGAATGGATACAGAAAATGTGGTTCATTTACACAATGGAATACTACTCAGCTATTAAGAGCGAGAACATCCTGAGTTTTGCAGGCAAATGGATGGAACTAGAAAATACCATCCTGAGTGAGGCAACTCAGACTCAAAAGGACATGTGTGGTATGTACTTACTAATAAGTGGATGTTAGCCAAAAATAAAAATTACAGATGAAGTGCCCAAGTGATGGTGGTGGGGGGAGAGAGGGGAACCTGATCTGGTGTTGGGTGAGGGAAAAGGACTGAAGCCCTGAGGGCCAGCAGAAATAATGGAAACAGTCAACTTCAGGAAATAGGAGGTTGGGGGATCCTCTAGAATGTAACAGAGACCTGGGAGGTGAGAGACCCCCAGGACTCATAGGGAGGGACCTTAGATGAAACACCAGACAATAGGGAGAGGGAACTTACAGAGTCCACTTCCAGCAGGAAGAGAGGACATCAAGTGAGGGATGGGGTTGCCATCCACAGTCACACCTCTGATCCATAATTGTTCCTGTCTGAAAGAATTACAGGGATGGAAATGGAGAGGAGCCTGAGGAAAAGAAGGTCCAGTGACAGGCCCAAAGTGGGATCCAGCTCCAGGGGAGGTCCCAAGGCCTGACACTATCACTGAGGCTATGGAGTGCTTATAAAAAGGGATCTATCATGACTGCCTTCCAAAAGACCCAACAAGTAGCTGAAAGAGTCAGATGCAGATATTTACACTCAACCAATGGACAGAAGCAGCTGTCTGCCCTCTGTTGTTGAATTAGGGAAGGCTGATAAAAGCTGAGGAGAAGGGCAATCCTGTAGGAGGATCAGCAGTCTCAATTAATCTGGGAACCCACCCCCCATATCTCTTAAAACACTGGACCACCAAACAGATAGCATACACCAGGTGATAGGAGGTCCCAACACACATACAATAGATGACTTCTGGGTCTGTGTTCATTCAGTGATGATGCAGGCCCAGGGAATTTAGAGGTCAGGTGGAATGGGGGGTCGGGACATCCACGTGGAGATGGGGTAGTGTGGGGAGGAGGTGTGGAATGTGGAGTAGTCAGAGGGTGGGGGGGTGGGGAATGGAATATGGAGTGTAAAAAATAAATTAAAAATAAAATAAAATACATTTTATACTTGACACATGCCGACAAGGGCAGTGCTACAGCACCGAGGGTGTTCACACAGTTCTTGTCCTCTGTGGTAGGACGTGGTGTGGCTTTTGTTTCTGAAGCACATCTTCTATCTATCACTTGTTCCTCACTGGCATCACTGATGAAGGGTCTCACCAGAAAGATCAAGTGACTGAAGTATTAGAATCTTCAACCACATGCATTGCCTTCTGAGAAGGAGCTGGAGTAGAAGCTCTATATAAAGTCAACAAGATTTGATGGCTTCTGGACTGCTGAGCAGGTCCAGGGGAAGCAACATGGAAGCTGCTTGTTCCTTCCCTTTACCTCATAGTTTAACTTTAGGTAGATGGAGCCAGAACTGAATTGACTAGAGAATGCTGAGTGGGTGTTTGCCTTCTTGGCAACTAGCTTGAAGCTGGTGTGGTTGTGATCCTTTTGTGTTATCTTGAGACTTCCTGTGTGAAATCTTGACTAGTTGACTTTAAAGTTTTTATTTTTCAAATATCTACTCCTACCAGTATGAATCTCCTTTAAATATTATTTTCAGTGTTTTTCATACATGATAGATAGCTAGGTGATAGATAAGTGATAGATAGATGATAGATAGATAGATAGATAGATAGATAGATAGATAGATAGATAGATAGTGTCTTAAGGTTTTACTGATGTGAACAGACACCATGACCAATGCAACTCTTATAAGGGCAGCATTTAATTGGGGCTGGCTTACAGGTACAGAGGTTCAGTCCATTATCATCAAGTTAGGAACATGGCAGCATCCAGGCAGGCATGGTGTAGGAGGAGCTGAAAGTTCTATATCTTGTTCTGAAGGCAAACAGGAAAAGACTAGCTCTCAGGTGATTATTTAGGGTCTTAAAGCCCACACTAACAATGATATATTTCTCCCAACAAGGTCACACCTATTCCAACAAGGCCACACCTCCAAATAGTGCCATTCCCTGAGCCAAGCATATTTAAATGATCACAGATAGATAAATTGATAATAGATAGATAGATAGATAGATAGATAGATAGATAGATAGATAGATAGATAGACAGACTGCAACTTTATTTGTAGTTAGAGCAACACATATACTCTTGAGACTTCTTGGATGCATATGTTCAGCTCACTTATATCTTTAACAGACTTTCAGCCTGCTAGATATGTCAATTCCTGAAGTACACATCATTTCTAAAACATTTCAAATCATTTAGAAATCTTAACATTTCCTATTTTAGAGAAGCAAATTGTAATACCACCTGACTTTTAGCATGGTTCTTCTGTCTATCTCACTTACAATATCCCAGGCTCCTCACTGATAACCACTGACAAGAGGTTCCTGCAACTCAAAGGTCACACAATTGTGTTTGTCCTTTTCAAGTTAACCAATAGGCTTAGAATGAGGAAAACGTGGCTATTTTCAGCAAAAAATTGCTTTTAACTTATATAACTTGCCTATATCTTAAATTATGCTATAAAACTGTTTCTTCTGGTGTTCCTATCCATGTTTTGTGTACATGCTATGAATTCTGTCCTTCTTGCAAATGGACTCCATTGTTATAATGCACTGCCCCCTTACCTTCTGGTAGTTTTCTTTTGTCTGAGGTCTGGTGGGTCTAAAATCAATATAGTTCTCCAGTAATTTTTTTATTTATTTTAGCATAATATACTTTCTTTCATCCCTTTGAATGTCTTACATCTCTGCCTTTGAATTAAAATGAGTTTTATTTTAAAAATATGGTCTATATACCTGATGCTGTATATTCAGTCATAAAGAAACCAGATCTTAAGATTAGCAATATGGATGGAATTAGGGGGTGAGTCAAGAGGAATATCTGGGAGACAAATGCAAAGACTGGGTGTTCTTATTATTTTGTGGTATACATAGATCAGGTATACATAGAGTAGAATCAACTAGAGCCTCAGAAAGCAGCCAGGTGCTACAGGGCGAGACTGGATTGGAAGTATTAAACTGATGAGGGAATTAGGTTTGATTTTGTAGAGCACAGTAGGGTAGCCCTGAGCAACACTTCATAGTGACTAGAGAAATGCGTTAGTAGAATTATCTGAGAAAGGGGAAATGCTACTCACATTGATTTTTGTCATTGGACATTGGTCACAGGTATCAAAAGATAATAAAATGCATAAAGTGCACAAACATCACATTTACATTAAGATAAAAACAAAGGGGGACTCATTGTACACAATATATCATTGAGGCGGTAAACAAACACACGTGAATTGCTTTTCTCAATGGTGCCCTTAAGATGTCATTTAACAGCAATCTGAAGTCTTGTGGACATTATTGGATTTATGTGTTCTTTGTCTAGCTTTGTAAACCCCCTACCTATTTCTGTGCTGATTTTAACCTGAGGATTTTATGTATTGACATTTTGTCTCCTTTCCTGCTGTGTCTTTTATATGCTTTTAAATAAATTTTGATTTGTCATTTGTGGTGAGCATCTGTAGCTAATAAAAATCTGGTTTCAAACAATGTGTGCTGCTTCAAGAGTAATTCAGATCTTTTTCAAATCATTTTCTCAGTTTACCTGTCTGTTTATTGTAACACTGGGCTCATTCAATTCACTTATTGTACACTGTGATCACACACTATTGTAAGTTTTACTTTAAACACCAATTTAAACATTTTCTCTTATGCCCAAAAAATGTTTCTAATCAGTTTTGTGTCCATACTTTTTTTTTTAAAGTCTTCTATGTACCACCTAAAATTAACTTAAAATAAACAGGTTTTGGGTCATAGAACATTAATTTAATATAATTATTTTGTCTTCAGGTCACATACAATAAGTGAAAATTCAGAGTAAAAATGTCAGGTCTATACTTTTAAATTTGCTCATGTACTATAGCTCAATGTAAAGATGATGCATTGGAAAAGAAGGTGAAGCAGAGAGAAGCTGAGAGTAATCAATCTATGGATGCTAACTACAGGTGCTCTCCTGAGAGCAGGGTCCCTCTGACAGTGCTGCTGTAGCCAGAAAAGGGCTCCTGGTGTCTTCTTTCCCTTCCATAACTCACAGCCGTGAAGGCACAGTCCCATCCCCTGTTCATCTAGCCGTTTTTCCGGTGAATTTTTAAAAAAACGTTTTCATTTTGTACTTGTAAACTTTCAATGGAAAACACAATGCCACTCATTTTACCCCACATTTTCTGCTTAAAATGTTAGTAATTAGGAAAACAGCTGGAAAATGGACCAGACTGTCACAATGAAATGTTCAAACATTTGCATAATACACAACTTGAAGTATTATTCTTTAAGTAGGTTTCTAAATTTCCATCCTTGCTGTATCCTCTCAGTATCATGGACCATTTTAATGTTATTCACAAAGTTAACCATATAAGTATCATTATTGAAAAAATATAAACTTTTCTCATATCAATAAAATCTCTATATATAAACAATGTGGAAAATAACATGTATCTTAACATACAGAATAAACATTACAGGTTAGACAGTGGGGGGATGTGTTTTGAATTCTACAATCACGTGTTTATTTGGGTTTTTTTTTGAAGCAAGTAGTTTAAACAGTCCAAAAATTAATGAGAAGAATTTGTTATGCCCATCTGATGATGATGATGATGATGTGTATGTGTGTGTGTGTGTGTGTGTGTGTGTGTGTGTGAAACCTATCAAGGAAACTAGTTGGATTATGTGTAAAATAAGTCATTATCTGATAAATATCACTAAGCTTTTCTTTACAACCAGAGTGATGAAGGATGAAATTTCATCTGAAATATTTTACTGTGTTAGCACATGACCCTAGGAACACTGAAAGCACCCATGAAATAACCAAAGAGCGCAGCTATAGTTAATGTTCTTTCCCCTTGATTAGATCTGAAATAATCTGGTAGACACACTTATGAACATACTTGTGCTGACGTTTCTAAAGAGGCTCAACTGGGGAGGAATGATCTGCCTGGATTGTGAACGCTCTTATCCCATGTGTTGGGATCCCAGATAGGATTCAAAAAAAAAAAAAAAAAAAAAAAGAAGAAGAAAGTGTTCTTTGCATCTGCATTATATTCATCTTTCTGACACTAACACTAACAGTATGTGACCAGTGGCCTCAATCTCGCACCACATTTTCTTTCAACCACAGTGGAATGAATGTCCAATGCCTTAAAGCAAGAGCCTAAGCCAGTATTTCCTCTTTAAGTGGCTTTTAAGGATGTTTTGTCACAATAGTGACAGAATGAACTAAGAACATTGATTGTTCTTATAGAGAACTTATTCCATTTTCAATATGCAGTCTACAACCCCATCTACAGGGGATCTTCTGTTCTCTTCTGGCCTCTATAGGTGTTAGCATGCACATGATGCACAGACCAGATGGACATGCAGGCAAAACAACCAAACACAAGAAAGAAATTAATTTAATTTAAAAAAAGTAACTAGTACAAGGAGAACCCCAGAAAAAACTCCGGAGTGAATACGATTCAAGATGTTTGACTACTTCAAGGCAGAAGTTAGTTATATTACAAATGTTACGGACAGCTGGATAGACCACATCTGCAAAACACAAGATAGGACTTGAAGCATTGGGTATGCTGGCACACACAAAGGATTAGAGTATGGATAAATATATTTAAGTATGTACAGAATTACCAAAATCCTGGCAGAAAGAACACTGACCGTCAAAGAGGAGGGCTCAAGTGTCTGCCAGGCCAAATGTATTTGGTTCACAGACATTTTAAGTTTTACACTCTTTAAAAATATTTCAGTGACATTTTGTAACTGGCAGGATTCACGTCTACTTTTTGCACTTACTAGAAATCTGGCAGTCATATGCATAGTTCTTTATCTTCCAGTGATCAGGAGAGCTGACTGAAGTTGTCTTATTTATCTGGGGAGTACCAGCTTCAGTTTGTTCCAGTGAGCCCCTTTTATCCCTCTACATCTCCCCCACATACTTAATTTTACTCTTTCCATGTGTGGGGTGGGTTTTGTGTGTCTATGTGTGTGTGTGTGTGTGTGTGTGTGTGTGTAGACATGCATGTGGGGGTGTATGTGGGCATTTAGCAGGAATGTATAGAGTAAAATTAATACTGTGGTCATCTCTCTTTGCTGCTTTTTGCTGTAGTCCCTTGAGGCAGGTTGTTTTCCTGAATTGAAAGCATCCCATTTCAGTTAGGCTGGATGCTCCAGTGTGCTCTTGGAAGCCACCTTTCACTATCGTCAAATGTTGGGGTTACAGTCCTGGACAGCCATGCCCTGCTTTTTTCCTTGGGTGCTGGAGATTTGAGCTCAGGTCGTCATGCTCAACCCTGCCTATACATGGATGTATCTCGCCAGTTCCTCCCTTTGTGTTTTGACCCCTGGATGAAACGTTGAAGTACTGAAAAAGTGCAGAGTTCCCTCATTCTATGAAACATAGGATAAAAGTCAAGATTCAATAAAAGACAGGACTGAGAAAAGATGAATCAAGACAGCTAAATTGTGAAGAAGACTGTTTATGAAGCTAAATATTCCTTATCCTGCCCAAAAAGGCTTAAGCTATCAGAACTAAACAGAAATTGGTATGTTTTACTTTCAATTAATTATATTGTTTAACTTAACTTCAAAGAAAATCCAGTTACTAGTTTATATATAGTGTGTAATTAAATTGTTCCCAAGCAACTATCTTTTTCTTCCATGACTCATTTAAGAAGCAATCTGGAGACTTTCAGATAAAAATGGAAAATTGAAGCCATTTCTACCCTCTCCCTTCTAAAGCCAACTTCAAACGATAAAAAAGACGAGACAGACAGGCTACTCAAATTCAATGAACTTTCATAACAAGTACAATCCCAAATCTTAATAGAGGAAATAATATTTATATCAAATATTCTGAGTCCAGAAAAGCAACAAAACCGTGGTCATGGATGCCACATCAGATTTACCGTGTTGGTCCCATACCTGGAAGTTCAAATATGTAACCCTGTGCAGCTACTTAAGTGGCGACGCTGTACAGGCAGGCAGAACGAGCTCCAAGTCTTTGAATAGACATCTAAATATATTTGCCAGTATAAGTGAAGGAAGATATGGAAGTCTCACTGCAGACCACAAAATGCAAAGAAGTGCTTTACAGGCAATGTTATATAGAGTCAGGGCAATAATGTGGCATTCAACTTGAGAAATGCCTCGTAACAGTGAAATCCAATGTGCCCATTGCCTGTTCATCTCTAACCTCTACCCTGTGTGTTTATTCTATTCCCAGATGGCTCAGAAGTACAAACACACACACATTTTTAAAAACAAAACAAAACAACAACAGAAAAAAGCAAAGAGATAAAGGACAATTTGAAAAGCTACTTAGTGATGAAACTATCTGGTCAGATGCATGGGGGAAATTGCTAATAAAACACTACTGGCAAAAACAGTCTGTAAATATATGAGCTAAGGAATAATTACTAGAAATTATAATTATTGAGCAGAATATCTATAAACTTTAATTCTGTATAACTCACAAGGCGGGAAGCCATACATTTCATAAACAGTCTTTTCTTTGTCTTTCGAATTGGGATACAGAATGACAATACACCCAGCCTGAATATAGAATGGAGAAATTACAAGCTATCTGGTGTTCAGAAAAGCAATTGAAAAAATTATTTTATAAAACTATAAAGTCAACTATTTGTAAAAACATAAAGTCATGCGTGAAACAACATAACACTCCTGCAAGGCAATTGTTGACCAAACACTTAAAGTAAATGAATATTAAACTACAAACACAACATGGAAGTGTGGCAGCCACTAAGAGAGCAGAGAAGAACACACAGAGCCAAGTCTTCCTCAATGTAAACTGGGCTGAATCCAGTCAATATTGAAAGAATCATTTTCAAAATTAGTATGCTTGTATACTGTACATAATGACACAAGCCAGTAATCCCAGCACGTAGGAGGAGGAGGAGGAGGCGGCAGGAGACTCAGGGGTTCAATGTCAGCCTCAAATACACAGAGAGTAGGAGGTCAACCTGGGATGTATGAGTCCCTGTGTCAGAAAACATTTTTATCTTGTCAGCATGTCAATATATGCTGTATACAATATATACATATATGTGTATATATATATGTATATATGTATATATCTCTATCTATACTCATGTGTAGTACATACAAGTATATGCTACACTTGAATAGAATGTTTGGAAACAGAAATTGCTCATTAACTCATCTCTTGATTTGGGCCAGTTGTCTACCTCTGTCTTTATGGATCCTTGCTCCTTCATTTGGGTCCATGGGAATCATCAGAGTAGCAACATTTAACATTATGAGACACTTTAACACTTTCATTGAACATTTTCATTCTTTCCTGATCCCAACTTAGTCCACAAGAAGGCGATTTGGCATCACACTAAAGAACAGCCTGTGAATGGAGCACTGAGGAATAAGAAGAGAAGATGACCAATGAGGCAGGAATAAGGAAGTGCTGACGTTTCATTGTAAGGACAGTAATAATGTGAGAAGAAATAAATTACTTGAATAGCCTTAATATCACATATAAGCAAACAAATAAGTGCTAGTGTCTAGATTTCTATAACTATCTCTGTTATTCTGACTGATACAAAGATCATGGTCCTATCCGTGTGTGTGTGTGTGTGTGTGTGTGTGTGTGTGTGTGTGTGTGTGTGTGTGAAAGAGAGAGACAGAGAGAAAGAGAGAGACAGAGAGAGAGAGAAAGAGACAGAGAGAGAGAAAGAGACAGAGAGAGACACAGACAGACAGAGAGAGAGAAGAGAGAGAGAAGAGAGAGAGAAGAGAGAGAGAGAGAGAGAGAGAATAATGAGTTGCTTTGCCCATCCATCATGGCTGTGAGCATATTGACAGTTTTATTCTATCTGTTCTAATGCCTGTTTCTTGACCTTCATTCACGAAATCTTTTGAAGTATAACATGCATGCCATAAAATTGGCCTGCACCCAGTTATGGTTTTGGTGAATTATAAAGCTATGCAACTATTTTGACGATATAGTTTAAAAAATATTTCCATTACCCTCTATCCTAGTTTGTGTTTTATTACTATGATAAACACAATGACTTATAGCAACTTGGGGAGGAAAGAGTTTGTTTTAACTCACAGGTGATAGTCCATCGTGGAGACAAGTCAAGGCAGGAACTGAAGCAGAAGCCATGGCCAGTATCTTCTGGGAGACTCTTACTCATTAAAAAATTCAGTTGCCACTATGTATCAGTATAGCCTTGGTAATTTCTAGACCACAGCTTCTGTGTGGAAACACTTGCCAGAAGAATTTGCCTCATTAATGTAGGTCTCCTATTAATCACGGCTGATCTTTCAGCTCCACATAATCAGCATCAATTGCCCCAGGAAAGCATCAAGTTCACTCCACTGGTGAAGATATTTCATTAGTCAGAGCAATTATTTAACTGCAACTGACCAGAAATCACAGATTCTCAGTTCAGAATATCATAGGAACAGAGCTAATAGTCTCTGCTTTCCATGGAAGCATCATGGACCAGGCAAGTCTCCATTGCCTGCTTTTCTTAAAAAAAAAAAAAAAAAAAAACAGCCTTATTTCCAGGCTTCCCTGTAACAACAGTCCATTCAGCTCTGAGTACCCAATGGCTTTTCCAGCCCAAAGTTCCAAACTCTTCAACAATCCTCCCCCTTTGCCCCCAATCCTACTTGGTCAGGTCTGTCATAACAGTGCCTCACAATTTTAGTATCGATTTCGTTGTGCTGGCTGGTTAGATTTTTGTCAGTTTGACACATACTAGAGTCCTCTGGGAAGAGGGAACCTTAACTGAGAAAAGATTCCATCCTATGGATGTCCACTAGGCAAACCTGGGCAGATGATTTCTTGTTTAATGATTGACATGGGCGGACACAGCCCACTGTGCACAGTGCCACAGTTGGGCAGGTGGGTCTGTGTTGTGTAAGAAAGCAAGGTGAGCATGTGAGTAAGCATTGTGTCTTCACGGCTTCTGCCTTAGCTCCTGCATCAGGCTTCCTGCACTGACTTTCCCTCATCATGGACTGTGACGAGCACACGTGAACTAAGTAAATACTTTCCTCCCCCAAGCTGGCGTAGTCAGTATTTCATCACAACAATGTAAAGCAAACTAGAACATTCAAAAGTCAAACCTCGGACCCAAAACAGTTTGTTTTTTAAAAATATTTATTTATTTATTTATTTTATAAATATAATTATTAATTTGATATAGTTGTCTTTTTTAAAGTATTTAAAGGCGATGATAAAACATATTTTCACATGTTCCAGTTACTTGTAGACTAACACCCTTTGACATAACTCTTTTGGACATTATCTTATGAATTACACAGTGCAATATGACCTTGAACTTAAGCAGGATACAAAGCAAGCTGATTAAGAAAATAATATCTCAAAACTGTACTTCCCTTTAAAAATACGATTTTAATGCAAGAAAAGAAAAATAATGCAGCAGAGAAACTGGTGACAGAATAAAGTCAGGCCCACACGAGATCCTTGCTTTAATGGCTGATGCGGAGTACAGGAGGAGAAACATGTTTAGAGCGTTCCTCCATTCTTAGTCTCCCCAACCGCAGCTGAGTTTGATCTGGCAGTCTGTACCAGTTCTGTATTAGTTGGGTGAGAATTACACAAGAAAGAACGGCTGATAGTAAGTATGGGAATAGAACCACACCAAATGTTAGGATTCCAGTTGTGTGTGACATATTGGTGTCCAACTGACAATGGCGGCTGCCATTCAAAAAGGGATGCGATTTACTCTGAGTCCTATTTCCTCAGAGACTGGAATTCCTAGGAGCTCACTTCTTCTTTTTCATTGGTTTGAACACCTAGGTCGTTCTAAAAAAAATTGTTTTAAGGTCGGATCTTGGTAAATTTTTATTAGGAGTAAACACAGAGATCAGGAGATAACATAGTAGAATAAACGCAAAGTGTGTAAAGGAAAACAAATAAACTGAATAATTTTCTAGTGATTCTCACAGGTGTCCTTGAAGCCAGAACTGGTTTGATATGCAGTAGGTAACCTAGTGTACATGTGGTATTGAATGTGTTGAATGTGTAGGGTATATTTGTAGAATATGAGATAGATTATATAAATAGAAATTTCACATCATTTTAATATCTTTAAGGAATAAATATGAGCAATTGATTTTAAAGGCATTTCTGCTATCTTCCTATAGACATCAGAGTTGTCTAAACCTCAGGCAACCTCTGCATTGGTGGCAGTCACCAGTGTCTGGCAATGGTTATATTTTTGTCTAGAAGTTGAATCACCTTGAAACATTTTCTTTTTAGCAAGCCTTTGTATCTACTGGATCTTGACAGCATGCCACAGAAAGTGAAGAAAATGCACGTTGGCTCAAGAGAGTCTGTCTGGATAACCCTGAGAGGGAAATGTCACAGTTTTATATGTAGATAGATGCTCCTTAGGGATTTCAAGAAATTTAGCCTTACGCTTTTTTTTTTTTTTTAAACTTTCCCATCCATCAGTAGGATGATCTGCTTGAGTCTGGGCACACGGAAGCATGCCAAAGGACCCGATCAACTTCTCTAAAAATATAGCCATACTAATCTCCCCCAATTCCCAGAGACAAGACATTTTCTGATGACTGACTGGACAGCCCGATCCAGAGGCTCTAACTAAATAAAGGGAGGGGTAAGAAGGAAAAGACATTGGGACTAATTTAAGATGATCGAAATTATGTCAGTGAATGAACCTGCTGTGAGCTATGCATTAGACTGTCCAGAGTCACTTCGCACTATCTCCATAGCCACTGAACAATACAAATAATCAGCCTGGAACTGTTATGGATGGAGTGGTGAAGAGAGATTAATTACATGCATTCAGAATAAACCCAGGAGTCTTGAATACACCGGTATTCTATTGCAAGAGAAGTGGTAATATCCTTGTTTATGGAAGTTCAAAGAAGCAATTGCATAGAAAAACATTCCTACTTTGCTTTTCTGTATATGCATAAAAGATGAGAATATTTTTAGCCTTCTAAAAATCCTGGTGAGGTTTGTAATGCGCAACTTCTTCCCAAGAACTCCAAGAAACCAACAAATGCTAATTACCAACTTAGAAACATTTGGGATTACTATGCCTTGCTTAGAATAGCCACAAGGTAGTTTTATACTTGGAATTAGTCATTACATAAATTATAAAATGCAAAATGGCAATTTTAATAAGTTCCTTCTTTTAGCTCATTTGAGCCTGGTAAGAATGTCAGAATCCCATTTCATCAGAGAATAATATTTTTTTATAGATATTCACAATAGACACAGAAAGTCAGGGACTTATTCAATAGTTTGGAGCCGATTTTCACTCACTCTGCAATCTGTATCTTTTCTTATGGCGCTCCCCAAAATTAGAAAGTTTGGTCCAGAATTTTTTTATTGATATCTAACTTTACATATGTCCTGCTATTTATGTACATATTACTTTAAACATCCATACCTTGGTGCTAACTAGCATATGCATAATTATTAACTAAATAGAAAATGTGAATATTTCTTCAGCAGTATCCAAGGCAACAGAATGAAAAGATGAATAAATAAATCTTCTTCGCCACTGGAACCTAGAGATATGCTCAGACCGGGATGAGGACAACATTGCACGAACCCAGAATCGTGATTACAAATTGCAAAGTCGTCTGTCCACCGTGTAAAGCATTTAAGCTTATTCTAGATGAGCAGATGTAAGCCACCAAAACTCTAATTAAGAAGGAAAACAATTCAGGACTCATTTCAGAATATGAAACTGGTGGTTTCTTGGGGAATAGATTGATGAAGAAACCAGCTAGCTGGTGCCAAGGGCTTGAAAGGAGGCTTTTTTTTTTTTTTAATCAAATGCAGATGAGCAGGACTGGAAGCTCTGCCAGGCAGGGATGATGACTGGGGAGCACTCAGAGGTGTGGGTTTAGAAGGTTATCTGACTAAGCTTGGTGCTCTGGGGAGTGTTTGCCTTCAACACATCCTACCTTTTTAGCCAACTTGCCTTTCCTCCCGGTCCTTTTCTTGGAAGTTTTAAAAGACAGACAGAAATCAGGTTTTTGTTTGTGTGTGTGTGTGCCATTTTAAAATCTTCACATGTGTATTGAAGTTTTATTATAGATTAAAATGAGATTCTAAAGATTTTCAAAGATTAAAAAAGTTTTGTTTATTTTTCTTTAATTAGACTTTAGTGGTTCCGAGAAGCAGCCGTTGGTCATCTCTGCCCCTGTGTTTGCAGTGATCTGCTTCACAGTTTATCTTCATGTGGCACAGAATCACAAATGCTTCTTGTGTGCCAGTGCCAGGGGCGAAATCTGCCTCTATAAGCCTTATTGATTCCCAACAGTGCTGACCAGGCAAACCTTCAAAGTCGTGGCCTTCAATGAGGAAACCTAGTGAATGATTCTGCCCTCCTCAAAGGAGCAGAACAAGTTACTGCCAAACAATTCTCCTAATGAAATCTTGAACAACCATGGTTCCTGGAAATACTAAATTCCTAAAGACATAAGTGGAAACAAAGATAATGTCAGGAAACAAAAATAAATGAGTTGCATATTTTCTCCAGGTCATATCAAAGCTAATTCCAATTTCAGTTTATTTATTGTTCTAGTTGAAAATAATTATGAGTAAAAGAAAAAATATTTTATTAAACATATGTTTCTGTTTCCTAACTATGAACGTGGGTTGCATGGGGTGGTGATATTTAATTCACTTTAATTCCTAAACCCCACAAAGAAATTGGGTGTCTCAATTGTATACGTGTGTGTGCGCGTGCGTGCGTGTGTGTGTGTGTGTGTGTGTGTGTGTGTGTGTGTGTGGTCTCAACCTGTGGGTCACAACCCCTTTCGGGGTTGATCTACCCTTTCACAGGAGTCACCTAAGACCATCCCATCAGAAAACATAGATATTTATATTATGATTTGTAACAGTAGCAACATTATAGTTTTGAACTACCAATAAAAATAATTTTATGGTCGGGGTTACCATAACATGAGGCACTATATTAAAGTGTGTTATAGCATTAGGAAGTCTGACTGTAGATACATACTGAGCAGCCAATTACTAGATCTCATTGCTGATTTAATTCAACACTATGTATAATTTTCCTAAGGTTTCCACAATCACTACCCAAGTTTTTCTCGTCTCTGAGTGTGAAAAGGGATCTTGCTCTTTACATTCTTAGCATGACTTGCTTATTTTCTTTAAATTATTTATGAGTTTGTTTTTAATCTATATGTGTGTGAGTTTGTGTACATTACATGTGCTCAGCAGCCTGCAGAGGCCAAAGACTGCCTTGGATCTATGGGAGCAATAGTTGTGAGTTACCATGAGTGTGCAGGGAACCTAACCTAGCTCCTCTGGGAGAGCAGCAACTGCTTTCAACCGCTGAGTCATCTATCTCTCTCCAGCTCAGATGTTACTTTTTTGTTGTTAAGAGTGTGGCACAGTGTTTAATTGTGGTTTTAATTTGCCTTCTTATTAGAACCTCTAGTAACATATAACAGCAGATAGATTGGCACCCTTGTCCTGTTACTGATCATAAGGGCGTGTGTTTAGCTTTTACAATTAGGAATAGCTATGGGCTTGCCGAGTGTGGTTTTTGCTAGGCTGTGATTCTCACAGTGTAGTAATAACCTTTGAGAATTTTTGCCATGAAGAATTTTTAATTTTTCTTCATGTGGTGACATGATCCTGTGACTGTTGTTTTTTCCTTCATGTATTAATATGTGGAATCTGCTTATTGATTTCTCCATATTGACCTTCCATTTTATCTCTTAGGTGATCATCTCTACAGTTTGCTGTTAAATTTGGCTGCTTTTTAGAGATTTTTTTTTCATTACCAACACAAATTCTTCATGCTACTGGTTGATTATATTTTCCATTTCCTTATTGCTCAGCTACGGTGGTCATATGTTTCTAATGATTAATAAATTTCCACTAAAATGGCAGTTTTCCCTTTTTTTATATATAGAATGTGTTATTTGGGAAAGCCTTTGTCTCTTTTTCATTTCTGAAACACAAGCATCTTGTCTTTAGCATTCTGTGCCGGCCATTTTTTTTTTTTTTTTAGTAATATGTATGTAATCCATCTTCTTCAAGTCTATAAGACTTTTTGTTGAGTACATCTGTTGATGATAATAGGGAGTGAATATGTTCCCTCACATGCACTGTATCTCTCTTTTCAAAAATATTCTGAAGACTTTGACAGTAAATATATTGTAGAATAGAGACCCAGAGACCACTCAGCACAGCCAAAGTCCGAATTGAGAGTCTATATTAAGGTGGTCAGCTAACTTCCTGGAGAGAGAAGCGCTTTTCACAGAGCAGCCCTAAATGCATTTTACAGGAAGCTCTTAAAGTTGGGCAATACAGAAAAAACATACATATGTCCTGGTTGATAGTTGCAGGGGAAGGAAAGCAAGCAAGCAAGCAAGCAAGCAAACAAGCAAGCAAGCAAGCAAGCAGTTGAACAGAAGCCACCAACGTGCAGTTAGCTGAGGCATTTTGACCCCAAGTTTCTAGAACAGAATAGGATACTTTGCAACAGGACTTTTGACTGTAGAGGTTTAAAAGGTGTGGTGGTGTTAGTTTCAGGTTGAACCAGAGAAGCTCCAGCTGAGACAAGATGGAGGAACTTTTACCTTGCCACAAATAAACGTGTGTATACATATATACATCCATAAGATATGTGTAGCAAATTTGATATTTTGAATACATGCATTTTATGTAATAGGGAACACCACGAGAATTGACATTCATATGGAAGAGAGGCTATCTTGGTCAAACAAGGAAAGAGAAACTATCTTGGTGAAACAAAAAAAGGACCAGAGAAGAAATGCACAATAGCTGTTAACCAGAGCCATTCATCCCAGGAAAGGCTTCAAGCTTAGAAAATCTGAGACATATACTACTAAGGATACACAAATACAGGTGCTCAGTGTCATGGCCAATAGATAAAAACAATGTAGTTTCAAAAATTCTATTATGTCTTTATAGTCTTTGCTCTCATTTGTATTCTTTTACAATGTTTCATTAGATCTTGTGTACAATGATTTATTTAGTCAATTAATTTAGGTCAAGCATACCATTGTTTATTTTAGTATACTATTATAATTGAAAAATAAAACAACAGTAGACATTCTTTGGACATTTCTATAATTATTCACTTATGTATCATTGCTAAAAAGTGTATTTCAGCATGGAAGAAAACATAATTTTAATGCTTCGTGAATCTCTTTACTTGCATGTGTTATGATGACCCACTAATGGGGAAGTCTTCATCAGAACAGTTTTCCTGATTTTTAGAGGTGGTGTTCAAAGGAAAAAATAAAGTATCTTATGTTTGATTGTGCATATTTATTTCCTAAAGATTAAGTGATCATGGAGATGACTGTTCTTGTTTGTTAAATTCACCGGCTTGAAGGTCACCTAGAAAATGAGTGAGGGTGACTTTGGTATGTGTGAGTGTATTTCCAGGGCAGACTGAGATGTGTCAGTGATCTGAATTGTAAAGACCCACTCTACATGTGGCTGGATACTCATGAGGAAGTGAAATGCAGAATAATAAAAACATACAAAATGTGGACATTATAAAACATCATACCAGTGAAGAAAAAATTATAGTCACAAATTTAAAATTAAAATATACAGTGTTCTACTGGGTGTTTTA
Source organism: Mus musculus (assembly GCF_000001635.26). Lineage (NCBI taxonomy): Eukaryota > Metazoa > Chordata > Mammalia > Rodentia > Muridae > Mus > Mus musculus. The sequence continues at coordinate 90,041,920 of NC_000081.6, forward strand.
ATATTAACTTATCACCAATTTATTCAGAATTGAGTGTTTTAAAAATATATTTAATTTGATTGCTGATAATGAACATTGGTAGAATGTGATAAGTCACCTTTCCATCTCTAGCTACCGAAAGTCTAAAGAGAAAGGATCTGATGTTAATTGAATGGCTGGTAAATGTGCCAGGTTTAATCCTAACTCAGTAATCTGAGTAAACATATCAACTTGAAAATCCAGTCCAAATTCAAGGTGACATTCCTATTGAGTTCCTCAAACTGACAAAAAAAAAATATATATATATATATATATATATATATATATCATCCGGGGATTTTGTGACACTAGCCCAATTAGTCATCAGTGCTCCTGTATTTCTGTCATTCCTGTCCTGGCATCCCTACCTGTAACAGGGGACCAACCAACCCAACCTTGGTCACAGCCAGTGGATCCTGAGAGGGGTGACGGAGACCTTAGGCAACCAGTAAGAGTGCCAAGAACATACTCTCTGGAGGCAGGCTTCAGCAAGACAGAGCATTTAATTGGTAGAGCAAAGGTTATTTAAACCTTTGGGGAGTGGATATGGGTCTTTAAAAAGAGTGTCATCATTGGCTGTGGCCAAGGTGCTGAGAATACCTCATATGGATAGGGAGAAACTTCAGATATTGCGGGGCATAACCTCTTAAGAAGAGGGAGTCATTATGGTTGCCAGGCTATGTGACCTCCTCGGAGGAGCAAAGGTAGGGGCGCAGAACTATGTGGTCCAGGTATGCAGACCCCAGGGCAGAGCATGATCCTACTCCTGCCCATCTGAGGACAAGATTTCTGAGGTTTGGACATGCCCAACCCCACTCTTGCTTCCCCACTCCACATGTTTCAAAATAAACAAAGCTGGAAGAAAAACTTAAGAGATTCAACAGTTGAAGTGAGCAAAAGGTTAGAGGCCAAGGCACTGGTGAAGCCAAGGCACTTGTGAAGTCAATGCCAGCCTGTCATCTGAACAACACCAGGTGAAAAGATAACAGAAGAAAAAGAGATTGTAACAGAACATACTTTGGTGAAGCCAGACTTTCCAAATGTCCGTGTACAGATAGAGGTATGTGTTAATCAACAAAAGATAAACCAAGCAATGTCCAGAGTGGTTGGAGAGAGAAAAACAATAGATATTATTCTATGTTCATTCTTCATAGTTCTTTGAACTTTCCTTAGTGTGTGGGCTTAGAAACTAAACTGTGTGAGCTATATAACCAGAAAAAAAAAAAAAAAAACATGAATGATGTGACTTGTAAGAATGCCCTGGAAAAACCACAACACCATGTGCACATTGCTAATGCGTGTTATGCAAATACGAAGCAGAAGAGAACAAAGACTTGGGCGTAATGCTGGGAAGATGCTCAGGGTCTACAAAGACAGGCATGCCTTTGTTACCTACCTAGCAAAGATGAGAGAAACAATATTGAGAGAGTAAAAAGGCAGTCAGAAACAGAACAGATGTACTTAATATACAGAAAGAGCCAGTGTTACCATGCCCGGAGCTTAGCACCTGTACTAAGCTAAACTCTAAGCTGCTCTGCTTCTACAGCCCCAGAGGATCATAGTTTCATTCTTTACAGGAAACCTGTCTTGAGAAAGCTGGGCAGCTTCACCGTGAGCAAGAATATAACCCTGTGAGAGGCAGTCATTAAGCTCATTAGGTGGTGTGTGAGGACCACAGTGCTTGGTAGTATGTCTAACACTGAATCAGCTGCTCCTATGCTCTGCAATGACAGGGGAATAAAGCCCCCACAATTACACAAAATAGGCCAGTGGTTTCTCAAAACCGAGGCAGAGAGGGCAGTAAAGCATCACAGAGGGTTCTTATTCTGTCAAGAAGAACATCCAAAAGAGAGAAACATGTTCTTAGTATTGGAGTTCACATGAATTAGTTCTAAGGCTGGTACAAAATAATATCAATAGAATACTAAAAATACTTTAAACCAATTTGACCAACTGTTTCGTGTGGTCTCATGTCTGTTCTAAGAGTCCTTTACATCTGAGCCAGGGATCTAATAATATCTCAGAGTTTAACTGTGAAGTCACAATGCTACAAAGTTATTGTTGCCTAAGTTGCTTTCCATTTATTTTATGCAATAAAATGAAGTTTAAAATAGAATTTTTTTTTTTCCAATTGAAAGTAGCAACCAAGTACTGGGTAATGTAACTAATTTGGTTAAGTGAATATTTAAAGATTAGGCCAGAATAAAATAGGAAACACCGTGGGCCCCGGTATTTTGCTTTACCTATGCACACATACACACTGCATAGTTCATTCATATTGTGACTAGTAAAGAGCACGGACATTTATGAGTCACAGCCACTAATGTTTGAGATGCTTAAGTAAGGATTAAAAATGCTAGAGAATCTATTTTTCTTATCCTTCACTAGCGGGTCAAAAGATCTAATAAAGGCTGATTAGTTGTGATTTGGTTCAGTGGCTAAGACGTTCTTGCTTACAGTTTAAATGTAATCAATAAGTCGACCAGGATCTTCACACTGTGAGGCTTAACATCTTAACCCTGTGGGGCTCATAAGCCCAAGCAAAGCTTTTGGTGTGACAGAGAGGTACAAACTCGCTGAATAACAGTACTACTTTAATGTTGTTATTTCAATTTCAGATTTTCAAATAAGTAAAACTGAAGTGTGAACACTGCTAAAATTTGTAAGTTCTTGAATTAAAATCTTGGATAGTACAGTGATAATGTAACCAAAAGGACAGTAGGGCAAAGCTCCATCTAGATTTAACTTAATTGTAAACACACAGTGACTTTCTCTGCTCCTACTGATAAGAGCCAACATCTCCAAACTGCCCCGTGTGCTTGCCAATATATTGCCTCTAACAACACATTTGTTTTCTAAAACCCATTCTTGCACAGGAATAGGACTTTAATTAAAAATAAAAATAAAAATTAGCATATTTTAATCCATAGGCTCCCAATATGTTTTGCATTACACAGAAAGTGCCCATATTTTATGGCTGAATGAAACCATTAATTAAAATTGTCTTATGAATCCCAAACTCCCATCTGCACACACAGAACATCTGCCTTGCTCAGACACAAAAACCTGGGCCAGCAGTAAGTCCTGCCATCCCGCAGCGGTCCAGCCTGCTCAGCAGGGCTCACTGTCTTTTCCCGCTCACTGTTCCTGGGTCACACCGATGTACAAGCCACTTCAGGGATTCCACCTCTGTTTGGAGAAAACTGGATACAATCTGACCAAATAAGGAAAGAGGTAAACAGGGTTCTTGTCTGTGGCAGTGTTGCAATGTAACAGAAAAGATGACACAAAAGCCAGGAGAAGCCTGCGTCATCTGAGGTAAACTGTGGGCATGGCACGAGATCTCCCCTGACCCCTTTCTTTTCTGTGGCTGCACCAGGCCCCCTGGCCTACCTTCCTCCAGCGTGTAATTGCAAGCAGAACTTGAATTCTTTGGCTCAAGTGTGTCCATAGTGGCAAAACCCAAAGGAGAGGCAGAATCTCAATGCCCCGTCCCTTGCCGAGACAGCCATCTCCTGTCTTCTCTTTCAGGAATTAGGAGACAGCCATCTCCTGTCTTCTCTTTCAGGAATTAGAATTGGGGAACTAAGCACTTCCATTTCAACCTGAACCCGTTCCTCTGCTGACATAATTTTTATGGTCGTGATTAGCTTTGAGTGCTGGGGTCTGGTGTTTACAAGTTAAATGTATTGAGGTGAAATAATTGCAAGACTGAAGAGAGCTCCTGTCAAGCTTCTCAATGAAGCAGAAGCAAATAAACAACAACAAAAAATTTAGAATCTTATGGAAATGTAGCAGCTGTGGCTGAATATGTAAATCCATGTAAAAAAAATTTACCAGCTGTTATTTGGAAATTCTAACTGGGCTAAAATCTCCCAGTCTTGAACACAGACTAAGGAAACAGTGAAAATGAGTGGGCTGTGGTTTCATATGGCAAGGGCAGTCCTAACCTGTGGCAGAGGCGGGTGAACGTAACAGAGTCTGGTAGCTGTAGGCATCTCAGATGTGTTAAGACAGTGTGTCTTAAACTCGGGAACAGTGAAATTGCTTGGATACATTTATAAACGTGCCGTGCTGCTGCTATTTGGCCTCACTGACAGGTCAGAGACAGAAGGACAGGCTATTGCTCTCTTGATGAAGCTCCCTGGATGCTTAATGCAGCTCAGACAGGTAACTTAGGCAAGCCTTCATCCACCTGAGGAAACTCACTGCTGCCCAAGCAGCCTGTAGTTACTGTCATGTACTAAAGGAGACAAAGAAACTGTTGGAGGGACTGCCCAATTCAGAAACCCCTCAATAGGGGGTGCTTTGTCCTTTCTTTTAGAAGATGTTGCTGATGAAAGTAACTTTTCATTTCCTTATTTTATTTATTTATTTATTTATTTATTAATTATGTATGGGCTTGTTGGCTCTGCCAGTCTCTCTAGTCATTTTTTTTTAAAGATACGTGTGGATTACAGAATAGATAGACTACCCTTAGGAATGGCTATGGCAGTAAATGCCCCTCATAGTCTTGGGCATTTGAGTACTTGGTCCCCAGTGGGTAGTACTGTTTGGATTGCTTGCTGTTTAGAATATGAGCCCCCTGGTTCTTGCTCCCGCTACCAATGCCTGTCACAAGCTAGTTCCAAGTCATAAACACACATTGAATAGGTATGGGTGACACAAGCTCATGTGTGTGAATGCTTGGCCCACAGAGAGTGGCAGTATGAGGAGATGTGTGGCCTTGTTAGAGTAGGTATGGCCTTATTGGAGGAAGTGTGTCACTGGAGGGGCAAGCTTTGAGGTCTGCTGTGTTCAAGCCATGCCCAGGAGGAGACACAGTCTCTTCCTGCTGCCTGTGGATCAACATGTAGAAGTCTCAGCACCTTCTCCAGCACCATGTCTCATTTTGTGCTGCCTTACTTCCCACTCTGACCATAACAGACTTAAATGCCTGAACTGTAAGCATGCCTGTCTTAGTCAGGGTTTCTATTCCTGCACAAACATCATGACAAAGAAGCAAGTTGGGGAGGAAAGGGTTTATTCGGCTTATACTTCCAAACTGCTGTTCATCACCAAAGGAAGTCAGGACCGGAACTCAAGCAGGTCAGGAAGCAGGAGCTGATGCAGAGGCCATGGAGGAATGTTCTTTACTGGCTTGCTTCCCCTGGCTTGCTCAGCTTGCTTTCTTATAGAACCTAAGACTACCAGCTCAGAGATGGTCCCACACACAAGGGGCCTTTCCCCCTTGATCACTAATTGAGAAAATGCCTTACAGCTGGATCTCATGGAGGCATTTCCTCAACTGAAGCTCCTTTCTCTGTGATAACTCCAGTGTCAAGTTGACACAAAACTAGCCAGTACAACGCCACAATTAGACATTTTCCTTTTTGAGGCTTCTCATGGCCATGGTATGTCTCCATCGCAATAAAACCCTAAGACACACAGCTAGACCTACAGTGGAGCCTAGTGTTCCAGACTCCCAGGTCAGTATTTTGGGATAGTGTTTCATGAGAGCACCTAACTTTTTATGGTTTACACTTAATGCATGTTTCCGAGTTTTTCTTATCTTGGTATTCAGTAGAGACTACAAACAGGCTATTAATTTATTTAATTATTTCAATAAAAGGTCTACTGAATTTGAGCACAAATGCAGATTTATCCGATGCTCAGTTTTAAATAAAAATAATCAGCAAGGGGAAAATGGGAAAGACAATCAGAAGTCTACTGCAGAGACAACTGGGTCCAACAGAAACATGATTTCCTAAATACATTTGCTGCTTCTTCCCACGGTTCACAGGGTCTTCCCCCCCCCTCTCCTCCCCCACTCTCTCTCCCACTTCTACATCACTGATCTATAGGCAAAGCAGCTGGCAGAAGTGTCAGGCCCATGCCTGTGTTCACATGGCTTGCTCTTCCTGTTAAGGGCGTTCCCATGTCCTTTATCCTTCTCAGCTCTCACCCTCTGTCATTCTTATTTAGAAGACTTTATTTCTAATCAACACTGTTAGAGAAAGCACATTCCAATGTGTCCACTATAGTATGCTGGTGTGTGTGTGTGAATGGGCATGTGGACTGTGTATCTGTGTGTTTGCTGGGAATATATGTTGTGTGTGTATTTTCTATATGTATAGATGTGTTTGTTCTATGTATGTATGTATGTATGTATGTATGTATGTATGTATGTTATGCATGTTTGCTGTTTCTATGTATTTCCTGTGTATACGTGTTTGCTGTGTATGTGATTGTTGTATGTGTGTATGTGTTTGTTGTGTGTGTATGTGTTTGCTCTTTGTGTATGTGTTTGCTCTTTGTGTTTTCCTTTATGAGAAAGGAGAGTGAACAAGAAGAAGAATAAAAGAGAAGAAAAGAACAAGGAGGAGGAGGGGGAGGAGGAGGAAGAGGAAGAGGAAGAGGAAGAGGAAGAGGAAGAGGAGGGAGATAAGAACCTGCAGAGACAGCCTAATAAGTAGGGATTGAATATTAAATATATGGAGGAATAGGTAAATGTGAACAAGTTAGAGGTGGATGGGGAGACAGGATATGAATGTAGCCTTGCCTGGTCGTTTCATTAATCTCTACTCTTAGCATTCCTTTCTGGGTTCCCAGATACTCACCACATCCCTGGGTGGTCAGGTCACAGATGCTGGTCTCATCTCTGGACAGTTCTTCAGTTGCCAAGTTGCGGATGCTATTCTTGCCTCTGGGCAGACCTTTGTGAGGCCGAGGTCGAGTCATAGATGCTGCTCCCCCACCACTGTACAGTGTTTCAGAAGTCATAGAATCTGGTCACATCTCTCTGGATAAAACATCTTAGCATTTTGGGTTGATGGAAGCTAGTAGCCTCCTGTTAGTAGATTCCAAAAAGATTTTATTTTATTTTTTAACGTTTTAGTCACAAAAAGTTAGTTCAGACACAGAGGTGAGCAAGAGAATGTTCTTGGAGGTGGGGATAGAATTAGGCTAATGTAAGGTGATAAGACTGGACCCACACGTTACAAACTCTCTACACTAATTTAGTTCTAACAGTCAGGCTCTGCAGGCACAGCTTCTTTCCAGGAATTCTTATCCAGATTCCCTAACAATATAGTTACCAGCCCACTTCTTATCCAAATACAATCCTACACAAAGGGCCTACTGGGCAAAGGTAAGACCTCATTCCTTCACAGGAGAGAGGTTCCCTCCCTCTGAAGACTTCTTTGATGTGATTTTCTCATAGTGTGTTTTTCTTATTAAAATGTTTAGGTCTTTTTTAATTTATTTTTTTAATTAGGTATTTTCTTCATTTACATTTCAAATCCTATCCCAAAAGTCTCCCAGACCCCCCCCCCCACTCTCCTACCCACACACTCCCACTTCTTGGCCCTGGCATTCCCCCGTACTGAGGCATATACAATTTGCAAGACCAAGGGGCCTCTCTTCCCAATGATGGTCGACTAGACAATATTCTGATATATATGCAGCTAGAAACTCGAGCTCCGGGTGTACTGGTTAGTTCATATTGTTGTTCCACCTATAGGGTTGCCGACCCCTTTAGCTCCTTGGGTACTTTCTCTAGCTCCTCCATTGGGGGTCCTGTGTTCCATCTAATAGCTGACTGTGAGCATCCACTTCTGTGTTTGTCAGGCACTGGCATAGCCTCACAAGAGACAGCTATACCAGGGTCCTTTCAGCAAAATCTTGCTAGTGTGTGCAATGGTGTTTTATTCCCAACTCTAAGGAGGGGCAAAGTGTCCACACTTTGGTATTTGTTCTTCTTGAGTTTCATGTGTTTTGCAAATTATATCTTGTATCTTGGGTATTCTAAGTTTCTGGGCTAATATCCACTTATCAGTGAGTACATATCATGTGAGTTCTTTTGTGATTGAGTTACCTCACTCAGGATGATGCCCTCCAGGTCCATCCATTTGCCTAGGAATTTCATAAATTCATTCATTTTTAAATATTTTTTACTATGTATTTTCCTCAATTACATTTCCAATGCTATCCCAAAAGTCCCCCACACCCTCCCCCCCCCCTTCCCTCCCCACCGCTTCCCATTTTTTTGGCCCTGGCATTCCCCTGTACTGGGGCATATAAAGTTTGCTTGTCCAATGGGCCCCTCTTTCCAGTGATGGCCGACTAGGCCATCTTTTGATACATATGCAGCTAGAGTCAAGAGCTCCGGGGTACTTGTTAGTTCATAATGTTGCACCTACAGGGTTGCAGATCTCTTTAGCTCCTTGGATACTTTCTCTAGTTCCTCCATTGGGGGCCCTGTGATCCATCCAATAGCTGACTGTGAGCATCCACTTATGTGTTTGCTAGGCCCCTGCCTAGTCTCACAAGAGACAGCTATATCAGGGTCCTTGCAGCAAACGCTTGCTAGTGTATGCAATGGTGTTATCATTTGGAGGCTAATTATGGGATGGATGCCTGGATATGGCAGTCTCTAGATGGTCCATCCTTTTGTCTCAGCTCCAAACTTTGTCTCTGTAACTCCTTCCATGGGTGATTGTTTCCAATTCTAAGAAAGGGCAAAGTGTCCACACTTTGGTCTTCGTTCTTCTTCATTTTCATGTGTTTTGCAAATTGTGTCTTATATTTTGCTATACTAAGTTTCTGGGCTAATATCCACTTATCAGTGAGTACATATCATTTGAGTTCTTTTGTGATTGTGTTACCTCACTAAGGATGATGCCCTCCAGGTCCAACCATTTGCCTAGGTATTTCATAAATTCATTCTTTTTAATAGCTGAGTAGTAATCCATTGTGCAAATGTACCACATTTTTTTGTATCCATTCCTCTGTTGAGGGGCATCTGGGTTCTTTCCAGCTTCTGGCTATTATAAATAAGGCTGCTATGAACATAGTGGAGCATGTGTCCTTCTTACCAGTTGGAACATCTTCTGGATATATGCCCAGGAGAAGTATTACGGGATCCTCCGGTAGTACTATGTCCAATTTTCTGAGGAACCGCCAGACTGATTTCCAGAGTGATTGTACACGCTTGCAATCCCACCAACAATGGAGGAGTGTTCCTCTTTCTCCACGTCCTTGACGGCATCTGCTGTCACCTGCATTTTTGATCTTAGCCATTCTGACTGGTGTGAGATGGAATCTCAGGGTTGTTTTGATTTGCATTTCTCTGATGATTAAGGATGTTGAACATTTTTTCAGGTGCTTCTCTGCCATTCGGTATTCCTCAGGTGAGAATTCTTTGTTTAGCTCTGAGCCCCATTTTTTAATGGGGTTATTTGATTTTCTGGAGTCTACCCTCTTAAGTTCTTTATATATATTGCGTATTAGTCCCCTATCTGATTTAAGATAGGTAAAGATCCTTTCCCAATCTGTTTGTGGCCTTTTTGTCTTATTGATGGTGTGTTTTGCCTTGCAGAAGCTTTGCAGTTTCATGAGGTCCCATTTGTCAATCTTACAGCACGAGCCATTGCTGTTCTATTCAGGAATTTTTTCCCTGTGCCCATATCTTCAAGGCTTTTCCCCACTTTCTCCTCTATAAGTTTCAGTGTCTCTGGTTTTATGTGAAGTTCTTTGATCCATTTAGATTTGACCTTAGTACAAGGAGATAGGAATGGAACGATTCGCATTCTTCTACATGATAACAACCAGTTGTGCCAGCACCATTTGTTGAAAATGCTGTCTTTCTTCCACTGGATGGTTTTAGCTCCCTTGTCAAAGATCAAGTGACCATAGGTGTGTGGGTTCATTTCTGGGACTTCAATTCTATTCCATTGGTCTACTTCTCTGTCACTATACCAGTAACATGCAGTTTTTTATCACAATTGCTCTGTAGTAAAGCTTTAGGTCAGGCATGGTGATTCCACCAGAGGTTCTTTTATCCTTGAGAAGAGTTTTTGCTATCCTAGGATTTTTGTTATTCCAGATGAATTTGCAGATTGCCCTTTCTAATTCGTTGAAGAATTGAGTTGGAATTTTGATGGGGATTGCATTGAATCTGTAGATTGCTTTTGGCAAGATAGCCATTTTTACAATGTTGATCCTGCCTATCCATGAGCATGGAAGATCTTTCCATCTTCTGAGATCTTCTTTAATTTCTTTCTTTAGAGACTTGAAGTTTTTATCATACAGATCTTTCACTTCCTTAGTTAGAATCACGCCAAGATATTTTATATTATTTGTGACTATTGAGAAGGGAAATTCATTCTTTTTAATAGCTGAGTAGTACTCCATTGTGTAAATGTACCACATTTTCTGTATCCATTCCTCTGTTGAGGGGCATCTGGGTTCTTTCCAGCTTCTGGCTATTATAAATAAGGCTGCTATGAACATAGTGGAGCATGTGTCCTTCTTACCAGTTGGAACATCTTCATACGCCCAGGAGAGGTATTGCTGGATCCTCCGGTAGTACTATGTCCAATTTTCTAAGGAACCACCAGACTGATTTCCAGAGTGGTTGTACAAGCTTGCAATCCCACCAACAATGGAGGAGTGTTCCTCTTTCTCCACGTCCTTGACAGCGTCTGCTGTCACCTGAATTTTTGATCTTAGGCATTCTGACTGGTGTGAGGTGCAATCTCAGGGTTAATTTCCATTTCCCTGATGATTAAGTATGCTGAACATTTTTTCAGGTGCTTCTCAGCCATTTGGTATTCCTCAGGTGAGAATTCTTTGTTTAGCTCTGAGCCCCATTTTTAATGGGGATATTTGATTTTCTGGAGTCCACCTTCTTGAGTTCTTTATATATATTGGATATTAGTCCTCCATCTGACTTAGGATTGGTAAAGATCCTTTCCCAATCTGTTGGTGGTCTTTTTGTCTTATTGACGATGTCTTTTGCCTTATAGAAGCTTTGCAATTTTATGAGGTCCCATTTGTCGATTCTTGATCTTACAGCACAAGCCATTGCTGTTCTATTCAGAAATTTTTCCCCTGTGCCCATCTCTTTGAGGCTTTTCCCCACTTTCTCCTCTATATGTTTCAGTGTCTCTTGTTTTATGTGGAGTTCCCTGATCCACTTAGAACAAGGAGATAGGAATGGATCAATTTGCATTCTTCTACATGATAACAACCAGTTGTGCCAGCACCATTTGTTGAAAATGCTGTCTTTTTTCCACTGGATGGTTTTAGCTCCCTTGTCAAAGATCAAGTGACCATAGGTGTGTGGGTTCATTTCTGGGTCTTCAATTCTATTTCATTCGTCTACTGGTCTGTAGCTATACCAGTACCATGCAGTTTTTATCACAATTGCTCTGTAGTACAGCTTTAGGTCAGGCATGGTGATTCCACCAGAGGTTCTTTTATCCTTGAGAAAAGTTTTTGCTATCCTAGGTTTTTTGTTATTCCAGATGAATTTGCAAATTGCCCTTTCTAATTCATTGAAGAATTGAGTTGGAATTTTGATGGGGATTGCATTGAATCTGCAGATTGCTTTTGGCAAGATAGCCATTTTTACTATATTAATCCTGCCAATCCATGAGCATGGGAGATCTTTCCATCTTCTGAGATATTCTTTAATTTCTTTCTTTAGGGACTTGAAGTTCTTATCATACAGATCTTTTACTTCCTTAGAGTCACGCCAAGGTATTTTATATTATTTGTGACTATTGTGAAGGGTGTTGTTTCCCTAATTTCTTTCTCAGCCTGTTTATCCTTTTGTGTAGAGAAAGGCCATTGACTTGTTTGAGTTCATTTTATATCCAGATACTTCATTGAACCTGTTTATCAGGTTTAGGAGTTCTCTGGTGGAATTTTTATGGTCACTTATATATACTATCATATCATCTGCAGAAAGTGATATTTTGACTTCTTCCTTTCCAATTTGTATCCCCTTGATCTCCTTTTGTGGTCGAAATCCTATAGCTAGGACTTCAAGTACTTTGTTGAATAGGTAGGGAGAAAGTGGGCAGTAGCCGGGCATGGTGGCGCATGCCTTTGATCCCAGCACTTGGGAGGCAGAGGCAGGCGGATCTCTGAGTTCTAGGCCAGCCTGGTCTACAAAGTGAGTTCCAGGACAGCCAAGGCTACACAGAGAAACCCTGTCTTGGAAAAAAAAAAAAAGAAAGTAGGCAGCCTTGTCTAGTCCCTGATTTTAGTGGGATTGCTTCCAGCTTCTCACTGTTTACTTTGCTGTTGGCCATTGGTTTGCTGTAGATTGCTTTTATCATGTTTAGGTACGGGCCTCGAATTCCTGATCTTTCCAAATCTTTTATCATGAATGGGTGTTGGATTTTGTCAAAAGCTTTCTCTGAATCTAACGAGATGATCATGTGGTTTTTGTCTTTGAGTTTGTTTATATAGTGGATTACATTGATGGATTTCCATATATTAAACCATCCCTGTATCCCATGAATGAAACGTACTTGGTCAGGATGCGTTCTTGGATTCAGTTAGCGAGAATTTTATTGAGTATTTTTGCATCGATATTCATAAGGGAAATTGGTCTGAAGTTCTCTATCTTTGTTGGGTCTTTCTGTGGTTTAGGTATCAGAGTAATTGTGGCTTCATAGAATGAATTGGTTAGAGTACATTAAAAATGTGGAACACTTCACGAATTTGCACGTCATCTTTGTTCAGGGGCCACGCTAATCTTCTCTGTATCGTTCCAATTTTAGTATATGTGCTGCTGAAGCGAGCACTGTTTGGGTCTTTTTTAAAAACAACTTTCCAGAGCTGATTTCAGAGCATGTGTCAGTCAACCAGACAGAACTCTGACCATTAGAATCCCTTTAGACTACAGGGGGAAAGAAAATCTTTGAATCAAAGCTTCATAGTATTCAAACAGGAAGAAAACTGGTCAGAGCCAGAATTGTTAGGGGAACATGATATTCGGATGTCAACCAATGTGCCATACACAAGGAAGGGTTGCCTAGGGGTAGGGCCAACGTTGTGTTCCTACGTGGAAAGGCAAGACCTCCATCTGTGATCTGACCTCACAATGGGCTGTCCAAGGATGAGGCCAGTATTACAAGTTGGAATTTTCAAAGCTAAGACTGTCATCACAGAGCGTCTTTATCAAAGCTCTCTATATAATAGCATCTATCTATATAGCACCTACACAAATGCATTCCCCCCTCCTCATTTTTCTGGAATTACCTCTCTAATGTGCCCACCAATGTATTTTGAACTTGCCTTGATTCATAATTTTCTTTGCTCTGTAAACCTATAAAGCTTCATGAGATTGCCTCCATGTTGGATGGTTTAATTTGGGGTGACCTAAATGTGTTCCTTGGCCAAGGCAACTCATAGATGTTACAGAATGAACCATGTCTTTTATTCCTTTGTGGTGAGAGCTGTTCTTCTGGGTGATAGGGGTAAATCTTATATTATCTTCTTTTCTGAGATTGGATATTTGTGGTGAGATACGAGGTTCTAATTGTTTATCGAAGGCATCATATACCTGGAGCATGCTCCAACACTTGGGTTTGATTGTTAGCGGGATTGAAGAATTCGGATTTTTAATTTGGACCTTTTAAAGGGTGGCTGTACACCCTCTTCAGAACTTAAGCTATATTAAAAAGCTGCACAGCCTGAACATACTTTGGATGCATTTTGTCTCTACTCCTTAAGATCATGGTCTCTGAAAAGCTCTAATCTTTCTTATACTCCGTTCTCCAGATTCAGTCCACCAAATGCTTCTTCCTTTGAGTTTCAATCCAATAGTCTCTTCTGTTAATCTCTTTTTTCCTTTTTATTTATTCTCTCATATGATACATCCTGACCAAGTTTCCCCTCCCTCCACTACTAACACCCTCTTCTTTCTCCCTGACCTCCCCTCCCACCAGACCCACTCCTCCTCCATTACTCTTCAGAAAGGAGCAGGCCTTACAGGGATATCAACCAAACACACACAACAAGTTATCATAAAACTAGGCACAAATCTTCATATTAATGCTGGACGAGGCAACCTGGTAGGAGGGAAAGAGTTTTAAGAGCATGCAAGGATCAGAGACAGCCCCCACTCACACTGTTAGGGGTTCCAAAACACTTCAAGCTAGACAACCACAACATATGTGCAGAATCTCGACTTTCTTTTAGTTCTTGAAACATGGAAGTACTCTTGATCCATTGCTTCTGAAAAAGATACAACACAGTACTCATGACTCTAGATCTTCCCTTTAGTTTCATCCTTCAGATGACAAGTGCTTTCTTCATGTCAATATGTCTGGTGCATATTGCATGTTGCTCCCTATAATAAAAATCTAGACTTTTCCCTCCACAGGGAAAAAACATTTACATATAATTTCTGACATCCATCCCTGAAGTGAAAGACAGGACGGTGTGGATTAATACAAAAGACTCCTGAGTTATATGGAATTTGTTACCTTTTCAATCCTTGCAAAAACATTTGATGGTACAAGAAGGATGGTTTAAATGGATTCTCTTTGAAGTGAAGAGCCAATAAGTATTCTAGGGAAGGAGAATGCAAGAAGCCAGTCCTCGCTATTGTAAGGAAGTCAACAACACGTTTTCATTTGTTAATATGTTCGTTTAAGATAATTGTCTTCCTTCGCTAATGCCTTCATTTACAATAATTATTTTCCAGTGTTCAGTGTGCTCTAATGAAGAGACTGGAAGGATAAAAAGATGGTTCTGAGCCTTCCTGGGATTTCTCGTGGATAAGTCTGACACTGGAGAGTCACATTTAATAAAAATAAACGTGAAACAAAATGAAAAAAAAATGAGACATTGCAGAAAACAATGGTGAATTCCCATAGATCAGCTGGAGTCTAAACCAATAGAATCAGAAAAGAACTCCACAGGCAGACACTTAGAAGGAAGGTGTCCTACTGTGGTTTGTTTACTCTCTGATTCATTTGCTAGTTAATTTAGTAGGTCTCCCAGCTGGATTCTCTTTCAAATCTAATTATTCTGGAGAATGTCATCATTTCCATCGAAATAATTTCCTTTATTTATGCAGTGAATAACTAATGAACCTTTATTTTCCCATATCATAGTAAAAGTGAAAGCACTATAAATTGATTTCAGTAGTAGCTGTTTCTTTCCAGGTAAGCAATATAAATTGTCTTAATAAGAAACAAAAACAAAAAGCATAAAGCAAAATTTTGGGGGAACATCCTAGTAAATGTTTACCTTGAAGAAGTCAAAGAAGTTCCAACTTAGCTCCTTCTTAAAGTTAACAGGAGTGTTTGTAAACACAGATTTAAAATTGAGAGAGGAAGAAAGAAGAAGAAAGTAGTTGGGAATAGGAAGGCTAACAGCAGGAAGAAAGAAAACCACTCTTGGCCAGGAATGGGTGGATCCAACCAATGAAGGGAGCTTGCCCAGAGACAGTGCTGTAAACAGTGCCCATGCTTACCTGGCACCTTGTTAAGTACATACTGTGGAGGGGAATATTTTATCTTATTATTCGGTTGCTCAGGAATGACTAACCTTCAAAACTGAGGAAATAAATGAGGTAAGATCTTAAAGAAAAAGCAACAACAAAAAACAAATACAGAAAGCCGTGGTTTTGTAATCCCATCAGTCCAAGAGAGATGAGTCCTGAATCAGTGAAGGTGTCCAGCCACACACACACACACACACACACACACACACACACACACACACACACACACACAACGACTGCTGTTTCTGAACTTCTGTACACCTGGATACAGAATTCTCTGAAACTAAGGAATGAGAGGAATTTTAGCTCTATGACCATTTCTAATATTTCACCTCCGAGAGGAACAGAAAGTCTAGCAGGTGCTGTTCTCCTTTAATCGTTTTGGGTACGAAAAGGCTAAAAGAATGAGATTGCTCTGATTCCAACTGCAACTACACAGACTGGAGAGAACATTTGTTTCATTCTCCCAAAGTTCTTGTGGGGACATTGTCTTAGTCTGAGTGTCTACTGCTGTGATAAAACATCATGACCTACACCAAACAGAGGAATGAGTTGGTTTCCTTTTACAACTCTCAGGTCACAGTTCATCACTGGAGGGATGTATTATAGACATGCAAGGCAGGAGAGAAGCAGAGGCCATGGAGGATCCCTGTTTACTGAACTGCTTTCCATGATTTGTTCATTTTGCTTTCTTATGCAGCCCAGACTACTTTTCCCTGGGTTGGCACCACTTACAGTGATTCGCACCCTCCCCATCAATCATTAATCGAGACACCGCTCCCCCTCCTACTTACCTTCCAGCCAAATATATGGAAGCATTTTCTCAGTAAAGATTCTCTCTTCCCAGGTATGCCCAACTTTGTGTGAAGTTGACCAAAACCAACCAGCACATTTTTCATAGGATTAACTCTTGCAATATGTGAGCATGGATGGTCCTCTCATCTTTTAGTGTCTTCCTCAATCTCGTCACACATTTAAGGCTTTATATATACCTTACACATACACACAAGACCTTAGACTTGAGGTCTTTGGCATACTTGGCTAGGTTTATTCCCATACACTTCTTTTATTTTTTTATTTTTGGTGGCAATTGAGAATAGGAGTATTTCCATGACTTCATTCTCAGTAGGTTTGATGTTGGTTTATAGAAAGGCTATCGATTTTTCTAAGTTGATTGCTAAACCCTGCTACTTTGCTAAAAGTGTTGGCCACTTCACAGAGTTCTCTGGTGGAATGTGTAGAATCTCTTATTAGGAGCAGGGGGAGGGGGGATAGGATAAGGGATTTCTGGGGGTGTGGGGACCAGAAAAGAAGATAACATTTGAAATATAAATAAAGAAAATATCCAAGGAAAAAAAGAGAATCTCTTATGTGTGATATCATCTCAAGTAGGGATGATATGGGCAATGGTTTATCTTTTTTTTCTTCTTCTTCTTTTCCTGGCATCTCTTTAATTCTTTCTCTTTTCTTGTTGATTTGACTGTGGTGTCTGGCACAGTATTGAAAAGGAGTGAGACCATGGACAGCTCCATCATCTCCATCAGTTGTTGAATTCAGTGCTATTGCTTTAGGTTTTTCTCTGTGTAAGAGGATGGTCCCGTGTTGTTGTTATATACAGCTTTTAAAATGTTCTCTCCAGCCCTCTTCATGTACTCAGCCTATAACTTTTATCATGAAGGAATGCTGGGATTTGTCAAAGGTCTTTCCTTTTCCTGCATTTACTGAGATGACCAAAGGATTTTTGTCTTTAAATCCATTGTATAATTTATTACGTTTATTGTCTTACATACATATGGGTGCATACACACATATTAATTTGCTTATATGTATATATACATTAATTCATTTTCATTTACACACACACACACACACACACACACACACACACACACACACACACAGACAGCTGGGTGGAAACGAAGCTCACTGGTTAAGAGCATTGGCTGCTCTTCCAGAGGACTTGGGTTTGCTTTCCAGCACCCACAGTGGCCCACAACTGCCTTTCACTTCAGTTCTAAGGTCTCTGGTAGCCTTTTCTAGCCTCTGCAGGCATAGACCATAAATGGTAAACAGACTTACATGTCAGCATAACATCCATACTCATAAAATAAAAATAAACCAAATAGGTGGGAATGAATCTAAATAGTAAATAATGACATTGCCGACTAGAATTATGTTTCCAATACAATGTAACCTATCATATAGGACTATACATTTTCAAAGTGTGAGAATATTGACTAGTTATTTTAAAAGATTAAAATCAATAAAGTATTTTCTTTCTCTCAAAACATGCCTAGAAAGATCAAAATTGAGATTTTTTTTCCAAGTGCATTCTTTTGTTAAGACTTTTGTACCTCTCTTACTGGTTTGGAAAAAAAAAATATGCCACATAAGAACAATTTTGGTTTGTATTCAGGGTTTCTTTTGAGTGTATTAAGAACAGTGTGTAAAATATTTTGTGGTTTCTGATTAATAAACCAGCTGCATACCTGTCTGTAATATTTGCCAAAGAGCAGTGATTCCTTTTGTGCACAAATTTTAATAATTTACCCACAAAGGAAACGTAACAGAAGAAGTAAAGAATAATCCTTACTGTAGAATGCATTTTCTTCTGTTGGAAACATAAAGAAAGCATGTAAAATTATGTCTAGTCTCCTCACACTGCCGGGCGCCTGTTAGATGCTTCTTTCTCCTCCTATAAGAACGTGAAACTGGAGGCATCAGAATGGACCCCCTGGTTGTCCTGGCAACAGTGCCTGTATCCTCATCACTCTCTTCTACCCTATTATAATGAAGTAAGTATCAGGTCAGATTTCACCAGACCCCACTTTCCAAATAATTTTACAAAGTCTATCCTTTCTTACATCTGGATCCCTTGGACTATTAAAAGTCCTTTACTCACTCCAACCTCTGAAGTTGGACCCTTTGCTTTGGCACAAGCCCTCCCTTTCATCTCTGCGTTTCCCGTTACTGCCCTGCTCAGTCTGCTCTGGTTTCCTTCCCGCTGCCATTTTTGAACATCTCATGTCTCAGGAAGGTCACCTCTGCCATCCGTAGCTCTAAGCGCAGTAAATACCATTTGCATCTTTTACCTTGCTGGCCACTCAGAAGCACTCATGGTTCTTGATCATTCTGCTGTAGAGCTAGGCTTTCACTAGAGCACCATCGTGATAGCTAATGTCACCAGTTTATCAGTGTTAGAACTATGCGGCAGAATCCATTAAGTCACACACCAATCACACGTGGGGGATTTATTCAGAGGGGGCGGGGGAAGGGATACAGAGGATGCCTCTGAGTGGAGTTAGAGGGATAAAAGGGGAGATGGGAGCAAGGATTCAAGGAACCTAGCCAGGTGCAGGGAATGTAGCACATGCGCAGAAGGGGGAATGTGATGGCATGTTCTGACATTGCTGGGCTCCTCCGGCTGGCTGTGGAAGTGCCTGGTTACTAGCAATCAGATAAGCACAACCCTTTGTACTACCAGATTATCCAAGATGTTCCGACTTTTCTGGCCTCCTTTCTTGTATCATCCTTAGAATGCTGAGACATTCGAAATCTTACATTCACTTAGCTCTAAGATGAACCTTCTTCCTAATGAGATCTTAGAGATAGTATACATCTTAACTGCATTTACAGTTGTACCTCTCCTCATCTCACTCTTAGATCTGCCTGTTTTGCTGCCCACACAGGTAATTTTGAACTATCACTAATTGAAATCACCCAGTTCTAATAGACGCTGATATTCCTCCTGAGAAAAAAACGAACTTTTAAAAATGGGAGCTGATTTGATAATTACAGGTTGGTCACTGTCGAGGCTGACTCAACACATGACCCCCAGAGTACAGCAGCCTGTCCTGCTGAGTAGATGCGACTGAATAAAATTAGAAAAGATCATTAGATTCCACTGAATCCCAAGGGTGATTCCTCTCTCCCCAAGACATAAAACTTAGTTTAATACTTTCATGGTTTCTCTACCTTTCTCTGTATGACCAGTCAGAAGGCAATTCTCTCCCCAGTCATGTCTAGAAACAGATTGCAAAAACTTCATTCCAGAAGAGTCCTATCCTCTTAGAAAAAGGGCTGGTAGGAGGAGTGGCTTAATAGATCCCCAAAAAGAGGCCTCTCGGCTTCTCCCTCAGTGTACCTCAGTGTATTCGTTTGATTGGTTGCTTTCATCCAGTTTTAGTTCCTCTTGTTAATTCTGGGTTGAAAATTCATTACAAACAAACAAACAACAAGAACTTTTCCAGAACCTTCAAGTTATCATTCCTGAAATCTCCTTCCTGTGCCAGGTGGCAGTTTCAGTAAATAAATGGAGTTGATTTTTTTTAGAGTTTGTCTTTGTCTAGCAAGGAGCCCTAGGAGTGCTGGGAACGTTCCCTTCCTTTATACCTATGCACTGTTAGGTATTGAACCTCGCTATTCGCTTGCTGAGCACAAACAATTTCTATAACCCGACTTTTGGCTACTTTATTAGGTTCTTTTTCTTACCACACTGCTCTACCCTTCCAACCCTCCAACACTGGAGAGGAAGGTTAGGGGGGGAGGGGGGATAGATACCAATCAGCTACTCCCTGCTGATTAAGGGTGGGAGGTCCTTGGGACAAGTTTGATCTTCCTTGTCAGGATATCTCCAACCAGCAGCAGCAGCAGGAATAGCAGCAGCAGCAATAGCAGCAGCAGCAGCAGCAGGAGGGAGAGGAGAAGCTGCCACAGCCTCTGAGGTGCTGGCATTTTATACCCTCTCAAGAGTCCCCAGAATTCCAAGTGTAAACTATCTTCAGCCGGCGAATCACCGCCCCTGCCAGAGCAGGAGACAAATCATAGTCAGCTGCTGTGGACAATCTGAAGCTTCCCCATATGCCATACCTGGGTTTAAAACCAAAACATAGTCACATAACATTTCTGTGTCTTTAAAGAAACCAAATTCTCAGGACAAGTTTCGCAGTCACTAATGTCAACATCACACGGAAGCCATCGTGAAGTGGGGCAGAGTAAGATCATTCCGTGCTGTTTTGTGTACACAGACATAAGGTCTCCCGGTGACTCACAAAATACAGATGGTTCCTCCTGTCATTTCCTTATTCGTTCCTGTTTTTGCCTCATTCTAATTCACTCTTCTGGGAGATAAGATTTGCTGACATTGGGCCTGATGGCTCAGACCTTTAATTCCAGAATTTGGGAATGCTAAGACAGGAAGATAATGAGCTGTAGGGTAGCTCAGGCTACATAGTCTAGTCTACCCAGTGAGATTCTATTTTGAAGTTTATAAAACCAACAGGTTTTGGGTTATTTTTATTTTTGTACGTGCACAGACACAGTGTGCATGGTACTTGCTTTCTGCCAGCATCCAGTCTAGAAGGAAGCCCTCCTTATGGGACCAGACCAGACCTGATTCCTGTTGTGATTCCATTGATGTGATTCCATTGACCCTCTTGATCCGCTCCTTGATGTCTTTCTCAGACTACATGTCACTTATATTTAGGAGGGCTACTAGTTTTTGTGTTCACCTACTTTGCTGAAAGTGTTAATCAGCCGTAGGGGTTTCCTAGTGGAATCTTCAGGGTCACTTATGTTTACTGTCACAACTTCTGTAAATAATAATACTTTGATTTTTTTTCTTTCTCATTTGTAGTCCCTTGATCTCCTCCAGTTGTCTTATTGTTCTAGCGAAAACGTCAAGTACTCTATTGAATAGATACGGATAGAGCAGACAATCTTGTCTTGTTCCTGATTTTGGTGGAATTGCTGTGAGTTTCTCTCCATTTAATTTGATGTTGGCTATAGGCTCACTATAAATTGCCTTTATTATGTTGAGGTATGTCCCTTGTATCCCTAACCTCTCCAAGACTTTTATCATGAAGTGGTGTTTTTAAATCATTTACAATACAGTAGGCATTGGGCATAGTGTTGGTCATTTTTGTAGCAAGTCTTGTGATTTGAATTCTTCTTCAATACAAGTACAAACCTGCCTAAAACAAGAAAATTGGATGGACTTCTAAAATATTCAAACTCAGAGTTTTGTTTTAAGTTTCTGTAACTAAGAAAAAAATGTCTGAGGTAATGAACTTTAAGGAGGAAGTGTTTGTTTCATTCATGGTTTCAAAGTTCTCAGCCCATAGATTCTTACCTCTCCTGCTCTTGGGGCTATGGTAAGACAGAGTAGCATGACCATGGGTATGTGGCACAGTAAAGTGATTGTACAGGAGAACCATTTTATATTGAGAACTTGTGCAAGTTTAAGTACATATTTACAAGAATGTCTCTTAAGTAATATATAAGGAGATGTCTGCTCTCCAGTATGTAAAGTTTGGGAATAATTTTTTGTCACATATTGTTCAAAATCATGAAGATTACTTATGCATGATAGAACAGTTATTGATAGTTTATGCAAACTCATACTTCATAGAACATCTTATATTAAACATTTTAGGTCTTACCACAGTCTCCTGGCATCCCTTCTATGATTTGGCAATAAGTACTTCAACTATATTTATCTATATGTGAAGTATAAAATTCTATTTCCAAACTCTTCAGTAGAGATTAAAATTAGCAACCATCTATATCACATGACCCTTTAAAGTGGTAGAATTTAGGTTGAATGATAGCAAATCCATTAGTAAGATGTGTATGTGTGTGTATGTATATATATATGTAATAATTCCAAGTTCAATTGCAATTAGATTGGGCATCTGCATTTAGGTTAAATAGTCTCAAAGCATTCTGCCTTTTGGCAAGTGTGTATTACCCAATACAGAGAGTCAAAACCAGGCAGTGGCTATTCTGTGCTCATGAAGAGTGTTTTGCTTATGGAAATTAGAATTCTGACTAATTCAGCAAATGAAACAAAAGGTCACACATGGTGCTTTTATAAGTGGAGGGATGGCTCCTTCTTTCTTCAGGCACACTGGTAAGAAATCCCAGTGCATGCTCACTTTTAGTTATAACAGAAGAGACAGCAAAGCAGCGAGAACAGCTGAGTGCCAAAGGGCCCAGGAGAAGAGGCCAGCGTGGACTAAATGGATACCCTGCATGATATTCACTGGAGCTAAGTTGTGCTGGGCATGGGATATTGTTAACCTTTCATATGACAAGAAGACAGAGCCTTAGAATGCATTCTTTCTATTTTCAGACATTTTATAATTCTCTTCATAATAAAATTACATATCCTATGACTTGTAATGATAAATGCTTTACCAGTTTAGATGAATGTATTTGAAGTGTTAATTTACTTTTCGTGAGATTTAACATATATCCAAATGCTGCCAGGTATCCCCTCAAATGGAGATTAAAATTAAGTTCTATGAATCATAAGGTTTATCCTGAATCTTTTTAAAGATAACTTAGCACCGAGGAAATTAAGCATGGATAAATATTCCAGAGGCCAAGTTCATCATATGTAGAAATTGTCACCAAGAATGACAGCTTAGATTCACAACCAGCTGGAAATTCAGAGTCTACCTCTACTCTTCTTTTCAGTATGCATTAAATCAAGATCACAGCCTTGTGCTTGATCATCTAAGATCAATTACACCCCACACTGTTATCTAAGTTACCTGTGGTCAAACTGTGAAATTGTCAGTGATTTTGAGAGGCCGTTTGCTGTGCTTCCAGTCTGCTTCTCCCTCTGGACATCCAGGCACATTGTGCACAGGGTTGGACTGGAAGGAGCGAAGCTTAACTGGGGCAGGTGGGTTAGGAAGGATCTCGGTCAGTGTCAGTATGGAAGAAACAGCCTTCTCTGGAGACACTTTTCAATGAAACAGCTTGTTGGGGGCAGGGGAGGGACAAGGGCTAGATAATCCTTAGGGAGTAGGTAGAGATTTTTTCAGTGAAAGCTTACATCATCAGCTGGGGTTGAGGTGCTGGGAAATGTTTCACTTGCAAGAAGAAGAATTCCAGGTGATTGTCCTAATAAGGAGAAAGGAAGTTTAAACCTGCATCCTGGCCACCAGGCTACAAGACTACCTCAAGGGTGGCGGGTTGCAAGGGTCCATGCTCCAAGACATGTGGCCCCGGAGCAGGGAGGAAGCAATCCTATTCCTGGTTGTCCAAGGATGAGCTTTTTTGGTTTTGTTCTTGTCTCGACCTTACCCTTGCTCCAGAGCAGCAGCCCGGGCACACTGCTTTCTGGTCCAATAGTCTGAAAATATCCAGGGATTATCCAAAGAGCTTCGTTCCTATCAGCATTCATTCCCCTAAACGAACACAGCTCACTAGCTGCCGGTCTCTTTCAACGTCTTTGGGCAGCCAGAATTTAACAGCTTCTCTCAAGGGCTTTTCACGGATTATACATTTTCAGTGATTTCAAGAGATGGAAGATCACCCAGAATTATTTCAAGTGGCTTTATCACCTGTGGCACAAAGACTGATATGAAGTCATCAAATAGATTTGACATGATGCTTCAGGTCTTTGTACCTTAAAAGTGAATTGAAGTACTTCAAGGACATTTCATTACCAAGATTCTATTGTATGGAATTTTGAGAAAAAACGTATTGAACACACACACACACACACACACACACACACACACCGCCCCCAAAACTCTATGTCATTTTTTTTTAACAAGAAAATAGTTCCCAAAGTGAGTGCCAGCTTGCCCACTAGAAAAGATGTTTGCATGGCTTCCAATAAAAAAATATAAGCACAGAAAACCAGACTCAGAACATACCAGGGAGAGAGTGCAGTTCTGTGACAGTTTTTTTTTTTTTTTCCATGAGAAAACCTCTTATCACTTACATGACCTTTGAGCGGGAGTCTTGACTCAGTCAATGAAAACTGCCACTCTGGCAGCTTCGTGGCTTCATTCTGAAGTCCAGCTGATGAGAGTCAAGACAAGTCTTTCAAAATCTCACAGGGACTTGCGCTTTCACACCCCCCCTTTTTTCCCTCAAAAGAAAAT
The DNA here is from genome assembly GCF_000001635.26 of Mus musculus. NCBI lineage: Eukaryota > Metazoa > Chordata > Mammalia > Rodentia > Muridae > Mus > Mus musculus. The sequence continues at coordinate 90,066,130 of NC_000081.6, forward strand.
TGCTGTTGCCCTTAAGGTTCTGTTTCCCACCACCACCCCCCCTTCTCTCCCACAGCCATTTTTCTGAGCTGGTGATCTAGGAAGGGCAACCAGTTTCTGGTACTTAATGCTTATGAAGACAGACTCACAACAAATCCAAAGAAGATAGCCAACTACACATCTACCTACACCAAGGTTTTCATTTTTTGATCAATATTTTATATGTTTGAGATGATCACTCTGTTAGAAATATTAAAGTTTTCACAAAATAAAGTTACATGCACACTTCGTAAAGTGCTCCCTCCTTGTCAGTCTTTTTGAGAATGGATCCTGCAAATGTAGCCCAGGCTGCCTCATACTCAATATAGCCCTCCTGTCTCTGAAGCCCCCCAAAGAGGAAAATTTATATTTAATTGTAATTGCCTGATGGTTAGAAATTATTTGTGCTTCTCTACTCTAGTTTTTATTATGATGCAAAATTAGGGATCAAACAACTATATTACCCAGAAAGTCATCTTTAAATGTTAAAACAAAGTACTTGAAACAGGGAATTCATAAAGAACCCGACACACACACACACACACACACACACAGAGAGAGAGAGAGAGAGAGAGAGAGAGAGAGAGAGAGAGAGAGAGAGAGAGAGAGAGTTTAGGAGACATAAAAGCATGAAATTTCCATTCTTCTGGTAGAGGTGGTGGCTTTTCTGTGAATGCCAATAGTGGTGTTCTCATGGATGTAGAGTCTATGGAGATAGTTAGAGAGATGTGTGAGAGTCTCAGGCCCCAGTGAATATCTTGAAGTCCTAATTCTCTTTTTCAGACAAAATCAGAGATATCATGTGGACTACTTTGCCAGTCTGAGGCTTACCCAGCCTTTCTTGTTCCTCTAAGTGCATGTGAAAAAGAAAGACCACATCCCATATCCCAGCTTGCCATTACTATCGAAGGTGAGAAAGACTAAGAAAGCTATGCCTTTGCTTTGCCCTTTCAGCAAGGAGCTTCAGCCATTTTCTAGTTCTGGCCATTGGAACCTGAAGCAGGAAAAAAAAAAAAAAAAACAGACACAATACCTAACGAAGAACAGAGTGAACTTGCTAACTCTAAAGGACACCAAATTTGATAAATAACTCACTAGCTTCTCTCCCAGGTCCTTCATGTAACCAAAGATAGGCTTCCTCTCAAGTTCTCAAAGCACACAGCAGATGGCAAATTGTGACAAGAACTAAGAAGTTCTTACTTGTAAAAGTCAAAATCTTCCCCCTCCGACATTTTGCGTGCAACAGAAACAATCTATCATGTGAAGACATATGCTGGGACAAGAGAACATTGATGTATGAACTATTTAAACAATTCAGTTAAGAAATGGAAGGGAAGATGTCATAAATCATTTGTCTTTCAAAACTGTAAAAGTCCTGATGAATATACACGAATAATTATATCAAGGGGAATTCCACTGCTATTTATTATCTAGGTCAGAGGATTTTGTTTTTAGAGGTTAACAATTGCTTTCAATATTAAATCAGTTAATTTGAATTATATGTTCACACACATATACATTTCCAAATGTATATAAGAGGTGAGCTCATGAACAATAACAATTAGGCTTTTTCTGAATGCAATGGTAATTATAATTCTGAAGATCTCCTCAGTATAACATGAACACTGAAAACAATGGGGGTCTGCTCCTTTATAACTCATGGAAATCTGGATGTAAAACATTTTCACTGTGATGAAATTTCATGTTTGACTTCTGTCTTGCTTAGGGTTTTATTGCTGTGAAGAGACACCATGACCACAGCAATTTTCATAAAGGGAAACATATAATTGGGGCTGGCTTACAGTTTCAGAGGTTCAGTCCCTTACCATCGTGGCAGGAAGCATGGTGGCATGTAGGCAGACACGGTGCTGGAGAAGGGGCTGGGAGTTCTACATCTTGATCTGCAGGCAGCAGAAGAAAGACTGGACACACTTCCTCTAACAAGGCCAACCCTCCTCCAACAAGGCCATACCTCCAGTACCAATCCCTAGTTGTTGTTTTTTTTTTTTTAATTTAAACCACCACAACTTACAATTAGAGATTCCATTCTTATAAACCAAAGCAAACATTACACGCTTCGTCATGATTCAGATGTTTTTAAGTTCATCAACCACATCTGTCACTCATATGAGAGCCTGGCAAGTGCATGCCTGATCGCACATACTCACATACTCCCACAGATTCTCAACTGTTGCTTAAGTCAACATGGCACTGGGCATAATCTTTTCTCAAATCGTAACACTGGATGATGGTTCTATTTTGATATTAATCATTAAGAGTAGAGAAATACAATAACAAGATTTTATTAGAGTCACATTTCACAGGTCTATTTTTTTTCCCAAAACAGATCAAGAAAACTCGCATCCTGAGATGGTGATGTGCCTCATTAGAGAAAAGCACCTACCCTTTCTATACATGCCTGTGAACATGCGTTCATAGAACAAGTGAACATGCTGACACGTGACATCTTTGCATTCTCTGCAGAACTAGGAGTAAACGGGTGAGTGCCCTAAAAACTGAATGCTGAATTCTCTTTATGGTCTCAGGGGAGTTTTTACTACAGATAAAGGCACTGTTCTTGACTAATGTACAATGCATGGACATTAACGGCTGTTGAACAAACCATGGGAAGGAGTTAGGGAGAAATGAATCTTGTTATTCACGCCACACAAGTCACCTCCACTCATTTTGTGCTGTCAAAGCCAGTTGCACAGAAATTCAAGTAGTCACAAGCCTAAAACTCTTCAGTTATTTTCTCTCCACACAAGTCTTCACTATTCTGTCACCTGAAATTGCACGCTGAGCTGAGCTGAGCTGAGCTTTGAGATAGTGCACATGTAACACACTAGAGCAACAAGCAATGGACTTCTCATTTTAAAGTCCCTGATACTTTGTGGCTTTATGTAAATGTTGAATCTATAGTAGTCTACCTAGACATATCCTAGTATGAAAAGATCTTCTACAGACCATAAATTATTTACTTTCCCTTTAACTGAAAAGAGTTTGGTATCTTGTGTCCAGGGAATTTTCAGAACTAAATGTTAGGAACATAATTTTAAAATGACTTCACATTTGAACTAGAGTGAACTAGGAGAAACAGCACATATAAAGCTGCAGCATCGTATTCATTAGGAAAGCTAAAATTCCATTCCAACACATATTCAACCAAAAGAGATAAAAATCATGTGTCCATAAAATGACACACATTTTCAAATGTTCCTAGCAGTTTTATACAAATGTTCACCAATAGTTGAAGATATTACCAAAGTAGAGTATATGTCACTAATGAGATGTCCCTCAGCAATTAGCTGGAGGAGGCATCAAAATTTGAGATAAAATTGAGATAACCAATTTACCTCACAGAAAGAAATCCATGCCTGGTACTAAAAACCCACTTAAAAGTTCATGGAGGATTCGTGGGTGCTCTGGTGGGGGTAGGGCTCAATTTTGTTTTGCTAAAAAAGCTGATGTATACTCAAACAGCTTCCTAAATGTGTTATTCCTACAGAATCTGTGTTATTCCTAACAAATCTCTGCCTCAATCAGAGAAACATCTCTTTTCAGCCCAAAATGATGTATACAGAGGGATGTTTATTGTCTTAGCTTAGGGTTTCCCTTGCCGCAAGAAAACACCATGACCAAAAAGCAAGTTGAGGAGGAAAGGGTTTATTCAGCTTATGCTTCCACATCACAGTTCATCATCAAAGGAAGTCAGAGAAGAAACTCAAGCAGTGTAGGAACCTGGAGGCAGGAGCTGATGCAGAAGCCATGGAGGGGTGCTGCTTACTGACTGGCTCCCCGTGGCTTTTTAGCCTACTTTCTAGCAGAACCCAGGACCACCAACCCAGATATGATACCACTCACAATAGTCTAGGCACTCCCAAACACTAATTAAGAAAATACCTTACAGGCATGACTACAATCTGATCTTATGGAGACATTTTCTTAATTGAAGTTCCCTCCTCACAGATGACGTTAGCTTGTGTCAAGTTGACATAAAACTATCCAGAATAGCTGTCTAAGGTGTCGAAAAACACCATTCTCTGGGAAGTACACAGTCATTGCAATTTTTAAAACTAAGCAGCTATGGCTTGCTGTACTAGGTCTGCATATGAATGAGCCCATCAACAGTCAGAAAAAGATGGAGAAAAGGCTTGTAGGGTTTTACCCGTAAAACTACTGAACTATTTCCTATGTATGATTCAGAAAAATAGGAAGCCAATCCTTTCAGTTGGGTAAACCCAACAGAATCCAATAGATAGACTCAATCCTATTGTCGGATAGGTGGCATAGGTAAAACTCAATGGGTCACAAAACAAACCAAAAAAGATCATGAGTTGGGGAAAAGTCATGGTAGGGAGGAGGAAGAGTTGATAAGGATGTCAGCTTTCACCCACCTAAGCAGATCTGCAGATCTGTTTTCCAGACCTAGAGTCTGAGGACCTGAAGGGAAGTCTACAGTCTAATGCTGTAGACAACTTCACTTGGACTTCAGTGTACCTTTCTATGGGAATGCAATAAAGAAACAACGATCCAAGGAAGGTTGTCCGAGTTCAGAAAACCAGGTAGATAAAGGCCAGTAAGCACATACTAAATATTAACAGAGCAGTCCTTTCCCAGAACTTTCACATGGCAGACTAATTCAAGCACAGTTGCCTGGCACATACTATTATTATCATTATCCATGGGAGAACACAAAAGCAAGGCAGAAGGCCATATCCACCGAGGACACACACTTGAGGATACACTCGGCATTTTCTTCAGCAGATTGGGTTCTATAGCTATGTTTTGACATCAAGAAGAATAAACATGTCTTATAAATTGAATGTAAATATTTAACACAGGAAGTGCAAAATCACATCAAAGAACAACCTGGGAACAAAGTGCACCCGAGGTAAAAGTCTCTCTGCCGTTTCTCTCGGAGCCTCTCTACCGTTCCCCAAGGCGGTATTCAGCCTGTGTCATTATTCTCCCAGTGTTCCAACAAAGTGTAAGAGGGAAATGAGATAGGATCGAGGCAGAGAATAACCATAATGGATCATATATGTCTATAAAATGTTCAAATAACTAACCTAATTAACAAAAATATTAAATTTCCCAAACAACTCTATGCTTAAAAAATTAGATGTAAAAAAATTAGATGTTTTTGAATATAAATTATATAGAAATGCTATCTTTCAACAGTGCAAATGTAGGTGCCTTTTGTTTTTAATCATCTGGGTAAATATATTTTCTTTCTTTCTTCTCCAATTTCAAAGAGAACTGGCCATTAACTACGTTTCCTGAATACAATGAAAGTGTGCAAGTCAGACACTGAGCCAACTACTGCTTCTGTACCTAATGGGCCCCTTTGCTATGGCTCACACAAGAGTTCTGCCAATAAAAATCCTTTCCCTTACTTCCCAGAGACAGGTATGCTTGTTGAAAATTAAAGAGGATAGATGAAAGCGCACACACACACACTCACACAACACACACCCACCACATATTTACACACACACACATATACACACCACATACACACACATGCACACACATACTCATACACACATACACCACACATATATTCTTACACACTCATACATATTCACACACATACACACCACACACATATACTTATACACCTACTCACTCACACACATGTATACACCACACACATATACTTACACACACACTTACACTCATCCACATACACACACATAGATACCATATACACATACACACACAAGCACACACACACTCACACATACATACACACCACACACACACACACTCACACACATACACACCATACATACATATTCAGTCACACACTCACATGCACATACACGTACATACACACCGCACACATAAACACACCTTTTATTCTAGACTAAAATAGAAGTGCAGCTTTCTAAATATGTCAAATGTCAGAGGAATAATTTAGTGTGTGCTTATGTCCACATAACTCCTGGAGGATGGGAAGAGAAAATATTGCTTTTCTTCTGTCTCTATCCCCTTTTTAGCCTGATGTGCAGTACACCACTCATCACCGTTCGGTTGCGTCTGCCAAGGACTACAGCTGCTAGGCAGTCTGAGCTCATCTAAATCACCCTGTGAGTGCACGCAGCTCAGTGCTGACAGGAAAGGCACTGTGGAGAAGGCCCAGCAGGTTACTCTGTGGGTTCCAGCATTCACCACAGCTTTGTCCTCAGCCTCTGCTCCTCAGTCAAGTGCCCCCAGCTGCGATGAGCCACACTGCCAGGTGGGCTTGTGTTTGGATAAGCATGCAGTTGGGAAGGAATCAAATTTGAACTCAATTTTCAGTCAACGAAGTCAAGGATTGATTTCCATACCGCAATTAAAATTAATTATTACTAATTAACATTTTTTTACTCATTTGGGTCCGCTCACCTTTCTGTTGCTAGGTGATATAAAAAAGAATGAGACCCCCTAACATGGTTATGGCAAACTGGGGGAGATTTGAAGTTTAGTTCATTTTCATCATGGCAGGAAGCATGGCAGTGTGCAGGCAGACATAGTGTTAGAGAACGAGCTGAGAGTTCTGCATCTTTATCCACAGGCATCAGGAGACTGTGTCACACTGGCCAGACATGAGCTTATAAGACCTCAAAGCTTCCCCCACAGTGACACACTTTCTTCAACAAGGCCACGCCTACTCCAACAAGGCCACACCTCCTAATAGTGCCACTCCCTGCGGGCCAAGCATTCACACACATGAGTCTAGGGGGCCATTCCTATTAAAATCACTATATTGTATTAACGCCAATTATTTCTTTACTTCTTTCTACTATGTGGAAACATATCTATCTAGAACTTGATGTGCCTTGCGTCAACATGGTATCAGTTTACGACCCCAACTGTACTTGTCTTCAACTCTAAAAGGTCAATAGCTGAGATTTTTTTTTTGCTCTGCTGTACAGATCGGAGCCAACAATGACGGAGTTTTCCTCACAAACTATTCTAAGGAGTAGAGCACCGGGAGCAGCCCCCAGTGTTAATTCTCCTGTTGTGTGATCATGCATGGTACCATATTTTTTTAAAAGGGAGTCACTTTTGTGTGAGCAGCAGCTCCCTAAGCTCACCAATGAATACCACACACTCTATGTAGCGCCTTTGCTCCGTGGGGCACTGCATGCCAGTGAAGGTCATTAAATTGAGCACTATTGCAGAAACAAATGGAATTCCTTAAATCTTTTCTATAGCAAAAGCTAAAGGTAGGCACATATCTCTGGATGGCACCTCATCTTTTAGACTCGAGGGCCTTAAAGCTTCAGCCAAACTCTAGACTGCTCGTATGAGGCATTTAGGCTTGATAGACTCTGGGAAAATGCAGTAGTTCAGAATTGCTCTTACGCAGTTCTCATGAAAATGTGCTTTCTAGAGTTGACTATTATTATTATTAATCTTGCAGTGAATACCAAGAGCCAGATGATGCCCAGTGAGTCCACAGTGCTCCCGTTTTCAAAAGGTCCCACTTGATACTTTGAAAGCAACAAGCCTTTCGTTAATGTGTGAGAAATACATCTGTGCTTTTGATTCTTATAGGAATCTCATCAAAACAATTCTTTACTGGGTGGTAGCTTACAGGTCAGCTGCTCAAAGGGTCTGTCTTTTATATTTGCTGGGGGGATAAAAAGTAATTCAAATTAGACTTCCCGTGATCGTTAAGCTAACTGACTCTCCTCCAAAACAAAACAAAACAAACAAACAAACAAACAAACAAAAACAGAATAATCTTAATGATTCTATATGCCAGTTGAAGTTCTTAGCATATCTACCACAGTGGGGAAAATTAAGTCTGGTAACCCTGATAAACTTTTGTTAGAGAAAAACCTAGAACCTGTCACAGCAGTGATCTGAGGTAAGCGTTCTGTTCTGCAGGCATTGCTGTCTGGGAGGAACCGTGAGGACAGGAGTCTCAACTGCTGTCATCTTTCTGCCGCTATAGCAGATACCAGAGATGAACAATGAAAAGATTATCTTCTAAACTGGTCAGTAATGGTGGACCACTTTAATCCCAGCACTCAGGAGGCAGAGGCAGGCAGATCTCTGAGTTTGAAGTCAGCCTGGTCTACAGAGCAAGTTCAAAGACAGCCCAGGGCTAACTTTGGCTCTCTTTGTTATTAGAGGTTTCCTTTCATAGTTGCTTGGCCACATTTCTTTTTTTTTTCTAACAGATACACAAAGTGGTAGGACGTTGAGGCAGAGAAAACCTAGTCACCCCATGGATGGGAAATGAAAAAGACAAAGAATGACTGTGCATCAGTCTGGTCCTGGGACACATCCTCCATGACCGGAAGAGCTGACTCGAGGATGGAGTAGCGAGTCCACCACTTTCCACTAGCGCCTGCTAGAGACCAAACATACAGAACAATGGAGTGCACGAGCATTTGGAGACATAGGAAGAGCCTCGGAAGCAACATCTCTCATGGTACTCAGTCTAGTCCTCCGAGATGTTGACTGGGAAGCCTGGAAGGTGTCCTGAGAACCAGAGGAAGAGCAAATAGCTTTGGCTCCTCCACTGGGGTCCGCATTATGTTATTTCCACAGGTTGAATCTTCCTGAGAGAGAAGGCTGCTAGAGAAAATCAGGGCCACCTGCGTCCACGACTGTATTTTGTGACTCCTAGAACCTTCTTCTTGTGGAGACGGAGTATGGCCCAGAGAACAACTGCCCCAAAAGGAGTCTTTGCTGTTGGATGTTTTTAAGGTAATTGAACAAGGTCCCCTCATCTATTGTTTTTATGTCATCTCTTTAAATTATTTGGGTTTTCTTTTCGTCTCACCTTCCTTTTTCGGTTTTCTCATCTTTCTCTCCTTTCAGGAATTGCTTTAATCCTAGCTACGGTCCTTCATTCCTTTCTATGTTTCTACTGCGGGCTGCCAGTTCTTCAAATGGCCTGACTCCACCTGCATTCTGCCCCGCAATGGCCAACTTCAATAGAATTAACCGTCACAAACGGCAGTTTGTAACATCTTCATGAAGAGATCCATCCTGTTGCTTTTGAATTTTGCTAGTTATTTGTGTCTATTTTCTGTACAAAATTGATCTAGACACATAAAACTAGATTAGTAATACTGATATTGATGTATATTTAAGGGGATAGATGTGGTTTTGCTAAAATAAAAGAAACAAACAAACAAACAAACAAAGCCCTTGGTGATGCCAGAGTGAAGTGACTAGGGAAGTCTGGTTATTAGTGGCAGCAGCATAGAGATCCTGTTCTGTGTGTAGGGGTAGGGTGTGTGTGTGGTGTGTGTGTGGTATGGTGTGGTGTGGTGTGTGTGTGGTGTGTGTGGGTGTGGGTGGGTGGGTGGGTGTTATTGACTATGACCAAGAAAACACAGATCTACACAGATGATAAAATCTAACCTGGCAGAGTTGTTATATTTATTTATTAGAATGTATATATTATCTTCTCATACTATTCGTTTGCTTAGGTTTTTTTTTTCTGTTTTCTTTTCTTTTTTTCCCCCCATATCCCTTCCATAGGTGGAGGAATAACAATTACTTAGGAAACTGCAGTAGACATAACACTTTAACACTTTAACATGAGTAGGACATTCAGGTGTGTACGGACATCAGTACAGAAAATGTTTCTTGTATGTCCGAGGGAGGTTAATCAAGAATAGAGTCTTAGAGAACTGTTTGTTAGATGTAGCGATGTCTCATAGACTCAGTAAAGTCTCTTAAGAATCCCATCATCTTCAAATGTTTGACTGAGTCCCTTCTGATTGCTAAACCTCTGATGTCTTCCTCTTGTCTAATTGTTATAGCTAAGAGCTCCAGCTGTGTACTGAAGAGAGGAGGAGGGGGTATTCTTTCTTATGTCGCCCCTGACCTTACAGGAAGTGCTCTCAGTTTGTCTTCATTTATTGCCGTGTTGGCTACAGGTTTGCTGTATATTGCCTCTATTGTTTTGAGATTTGTTTCACCTTTTCCTAAACCCTCAAGAACTTTTTTTCTTTTTACTGAAGATAGATTGTTTTCATATGATGTATTCTGATTATGAATATATAATCTTTTATATCCTTTTCTCTCCTCCTCCCAGTTCCTCCTCCCCTCCCATCCAGATCCCTTTCTGTCTTTCATTAAACAGACAGACAGACAGACAGACAGACAGACAGGCAGACAGACAGGCTTCTAAGGAACGATAATAAGATGCCATGAAACAAAAGCCATCACATTGGGATTGAACAAAACAGACAGACAGAAGGACAAGAGCCCAAGAGAAAGCCTCAAAACCAGCGACCTACTCATTCTTGCACGCAGGAATCCCATAAAAACTGGAAGCTATAATACATATGTAAAGGACCTGTGCAGACCCTGGTAGGCCCTGTGCATGCTGCCAACACCTCTATTTTATTACTATAGCTCTGGACTTGAAATTGAGGATTGTGAGCCCCCCCCACACACACCCCCACCAACACACACAGACACACTGTTCTTTTATTATTCAGGATTGTTTTGTCTATCCTGGTTTCCACACAATTGCTTAGGTTCTTAAATACATCACATGTATCAGTGCTCTGGCTGCTCTTTTCCTGTTGTCTGTTGAGCGAGCTCATTCTCAACTAGGTGTTTTAACAAAATGTTTATGCTTGTGTTGGGGAGCGGTGTATCTCAAGGAAAGCACTTGCCACCAAGCTTCATGACCTGAGTTTGGTCCCCAGATGCTACATGAAGGAAGGAGATAATGGGCTCCTAAAAGTTGTTCTCTGATCCCCACACACATACCATGCTACATGTGTATCCATACATATGTACATACACACACACACACACACACATAATTTAAAATTGTTTCTCATAATAAAATAGTTCCTCAATCCATGTACTTTTAAAATACTTCACCTTTCATGGGAGTTTTAACTTAACAAACGTAAGAGGGAACTGTCAACATCTCCTATGCTCTCTTTCCCTTGACACATGTCAGCTTCCTCCATGGTCAATATTCTGCACTACAAAGGTTGCTGGTAAGCTGGCCCCAAGGGCATGAGTTCAGGAGAGCCAGCCCCACCTCTTGTCTGTTGGACAGTGGCATGATGGTGAGGATGAAGGAGAGATGGTTCTTCTCTCCCTTCTTTCTCATTACTACGGCAGGCAGGAGAGTTAGCGCTGGGGTCATGAGAATGGGACAACTGGCCATGTCCCTCATCAGCTGCAACACTCTAGAGAGTGGGCCCTGCACCTTTCCTGGGCAGCAGAGTAGAGCTGGCCCTGGTTGCAGGATTGCCATGAGAGCAGGCCAGATACCTCTCAGGCCCAGATCCAGGGCTTTGATTCCACCTACCCCAACAGAGACAAAAATCAGTGAGCTGCTGGAGTGCATGAAGGGGCTGGTCCTACAGATCCCAAACCACAGGATCTCCATGACACAGGGCAACAGCAGGCTATCCGGGAGGAGTCCCAGTGAGGATCCAGTATTGACAGAGTAGGAGAAGACAGAGGCCCTCCTACCAGACCAGCAGCTCATTGCATTGAACATTTACAAGCCATGAAGCATGGACAAAAGGGTAGACTGTGGGACACACTGTGATACACTATAGCTTCCACAATGAGATTTTTATTTTTTTTATTTTTTTTGCTGTTTGGGGAAGCAGGTGCAAAGATGAAGGGCAGATACAAGGAGAGATGAGTGGGATTGGAGTGCATGATATGAAATTCACAAAGAACCAATAGCAAGTTTTTTTTTTAAATTAGTAAGTCAGAGAAGTCAGCATTAAATGTGCCATTCTGTAAAGTCTCCGCACTCACTTGGAGCAGTGATATAGGATCAGGGTTACATTGAAAGATCAAAGCCATACACCTATGGATGGGTAAGTCTTTCAATGTACTTTATACCATATACAGTCCTTGTTTCAGTCTCCAGTGTGCTCATTCACAAACGCACACATGCACACAGGCTGATATGTTATGAGGGAGTATTTAAAAAGCAAGATTGTTCTTACCTTGGTGGATGCACAAAGAGATACAGGAAAGTGGCATATCCTAGTTATGAAATTACTTAAAGACTATTTTAGGCACTAACTTGATACATTGCAGGTATGTTGTATATACTCTTTAATAGTTATAAAATAGTACATAAGAAATATTTGAGTAAATGTTAATAGTAAATATTTTTCCCACCTTAAGTAACAGGGTTTTTTCTCTTCCCTTCCTTCTTTCCTTTCTTTCTTCCTTTCTTTCTTCCTTTCTCTCTCTCTCTCTCTCTCTCTCTCTCTCTCTCTCTCTCTGTCTCTCTCTCTATACTATATATTCGCGTGCGTGCGTGTGTGTCTACGTCTCTCTATGTAGTCCTAGCTGTCATGTAATACACACCAGATTGACCTCAAACTCACAGAAAGCCACCTGTCCCTGCCTCCCAAGTGCTCAGATAAAATATACATGCCACCAAGCCCTGCTGAAAGTTGTTCTTAAAATGTAAAATCTTTCAGGCAGTTTTCTAGAACTGCCTGTGTCACAGCCTCAGGACATTAAGTGGAATCACCTGCAATATTTATTTATAATATTTATTATGATTTGTAGTAGCTATTGTACTGGCTGGTTTTGTATGTCAACTTGACACAAGCTGGAGTTATCACAGAGAAAGGAGCTTCAGTTGAGGAAATGACTCCATGAGATCCAGCTGTAAGGCATTTTCTCAATTAGTGATCAAGGAGGAAGGGCTCCTTATGAGTGGTACCATCCCTGGGCTGGTAGTCTTGGGTTCTATAAGAAAGCAAGCTTAGCAAACTAGGGGGAAACAAGCCAGTAAGTAACATCCCGCAGTGGCCTCTGCATCAGCTCCTGCTTCCTGACCTGCTTGAGTTCCAGTCCTGACTTCCTTTGTTGATGAACAGCAAAGTGGAAGAGTAAGCTGAATAAACCCTTTCCTCCCCAACTTGCTTCTTGGTCATGATGTCTATGCAGGAATAGAAACCCTAACTAAGACAGCTGTAGAATCATCCTAGAGTCCCATCAATATGTGAATGAATGAGGAAAATGGGTTATATACCTGTGTTATATACCTATATACTGAATGAAATATTCAGCTATAATAAAGACTGAAATCCTGCTATCTGACGCAAAACACATAAAATTACAGAACATTAAATAAGCCAAAGACAAGTACTACATGTTGACTTTTGTCAAAGTGAAGACAAAACAAAACAAACAAAAGCAAAAGCAGTTATTACTGGAGGCAAAGACAGTCTAGAGGAAAGATGGATAAAGGACATCTGGAATTGAGTGCAGATGTCAAAATGTCACAGTGACCTTACTAGACGGCACAATGTGTACATCTTCAACAATTGTTTTGAAGGAGCTGGAATGATGGGCCAACAGTTAAGAGTAAGTTGTTCTTGCAGAGGACCCAAGTTTAGTTCCCAGCATCCCTACCAGGTGGCTCTCAGCTTCTTAGAACTAACTGCAAGGAATCTAGTGCCTGATTCTGGCGTCTGTGACCTTCTGCACTCACATGTGACATACGCACAAACATGTAATATTTTTAAAAATAACTTTGTAAGTTTGGAAAATGTATTATATGTACCAAACACATATAAAATCTAGAGAATTATGAAGGTCAAATCAAATATATTGTATATATTTGAACTATATATAATATATATATATGTATATGTATATATATGTATATATATATTCTTACTACTTTTCTAAACTATTCATACTATTTTTATAAACTCACACATAGGCCATTTTACATAAATAGAATGCTTCTTTAATAAAATTGTGTCATTCATACAACTATGGGTCTATCCAGAAGAATTTCTCAATAATTTCTCATAAGCTGTTGCAAAACCCTGCTTATCCATGTCATATTTCAAGTTAGGAGAATGTCCAGTGTGCAGGAAATCACATGGTATAAAACGGAAATGCCTGTGTTTGGTGGCCACATCTTTTTTTTTTTAAAGATTTATTTATTTATTACATGTACGTACACTGTAGCTGTCTTCAGACACTCCAGAAGAGGGCATCAGATCTTGTTACAGATGGTTGTGAGCCACCATGTGGTTGCTGGGATTTGAACTCCGGACCTTCGGAAGAGCAGTCGGGTGGTCTTACCCACTGAGCCATCTCACCAGCCCTGGTGGCCACATCTTTAGACATAGATTTTATAAGCAGTGCCGCTGTTCATTTCATCCACTTTGTTTTTGTCTTTTTGCTTTTTAAGGCAGAGATATGAAAGGTACCAAGCCATTCACAGCAAACAAAAATCTGCTTGTTCAACTTACTTTAATCTGAATGGCAATGCTCTTCTCTAAAATCCACAGAACAGGCCCACTTAGCATTCTTTAGCACCCATATACTACAGAGAGCATTCCATTCAGAAGACAGCAAAGCAATGTATGGCCATGCTCTTTACCTCTGTGGTTTCAGTTACTCTGTGGTGCTCAGCTATGGGTTACAGATATTAAATAAAATTAGAAAAATTAAGCAATTGATAATTTTTAAGTAGAAAATTTTGCCTCTCCACAATAAACTTCCAGTACAACTGAGTCTCTCTCTCTCTCTCTCTCTCTCCCACTCTCTCTCTAATTTTCATTTTCATTTTATATGTATTGTGTGCCTGGATGTCTGTCTACACACCATGTATATGCAGTACCTGTGGAAGCCAGAGGAGATTGTCAGATGCCCCTGGGACTGGGATTCCAGACAGTTGTGAGTTGTCATGTGGGTGCTGGGAATTGAACTCAGGTCACCTAAGAGAGTAGCCAGTGCTCTTAAACATTGAGCCATCTCTTCAGCCCCTAAGACCCACACTCTTAGTCAAGTGTGTATTGGCTACGGAGCCACTCAATAGACCTAGAAATAAGGGTAGAGACCTTGAGATGCAATGAGTGGGGTGTGTGAACCTTGCTTTGCAGGCAGATGTGTTACAGATGCCTGGCCTTTCCTTCAGTGCAGGTTTACTGGACTTTACTGGACTTTCCCTCTTAGCTCTTAGTTTGAGCTTTAATAATCTCCAATGATCGGGTCCTTGATATTCAACTGTTCTTCCCATGTATTCTCCTCCTTTATGAACCACATCTTGTCAGAATGTGTTCTCACTGAATAGGCACCTCGGTTGGAAGATTTCTTTTCTCTGGTGCTCCACATGTGTGAGGGTCAGAGGCCTGCTGGACCATCCCTTCAGGAACACTGTGTATCTATTAGAACTAGAAGGGAGAGGTCACATATCCTACATGAATGGAAGCAGGTTCATTTCTTCGTTTAGAGATGTGATGGCTCACCATGAGACAGGTATAGGGCAAGGCTACTTAAAGCTAATTGTAGCTTGTTCTGGTCTCCTGCCCTTGCAATACTATAGTTGTAAAATAAATGCCAGGGTATACTGCGGCTGCCTGGGCAGCCCTGGCTGCGTCAGTCTGAAAGAATGTAAGGCAAAGTTGCAAAGGAAGGCATGAGGCACAAGCTGCCTGCCAGGTTGAGAATGAAAACCCCTTTCTCCCTTGATCAGCACAGTTTCTGTTTTCCCTCAGTACTGATGAGATGTGAGCAAGCTAAGGTGTCAGTTTGTACAGAGGATGAAAACAAATCATAGTACCTTGAAAGTAACTTGACACTACCCTACTCTGTGTTCCCAACGCAGACAATGTCTGCTTCCCTGAGTTGTGTTCTTTCTGTGCTTGCATAAGATATTAGTCCACATTAGGATTAGAACCAGTACTCCTCAAGAGCTTTGTTACTTGGCCAAGAGTTGTTCTTGAGACAGTTCTTTGCTCTGGTCCATTTAGTTACCTGCCTTTAACCTTTACATTGTCCCCTACAATCATCTTAATCATTTCTTGTTGCTGATTAGCAATTTATAATTACATTTCGTTGGGTAGATCTTCTCCCAGCATGCCTAATAGAACACACTGTGCTTTGAACAGCGATATCTTCAGACGTATGTGAAACCTCTACAAAAATTCTAATTCTAGATTGGCTTCTCTCCCTCACATGTGTACACACACACACACACACACACACACACACACACACCTCTGCACACATACTTTAAGAGGGCTCCTGGGAGAGATTTTTCAAAAACATCTAATGAAACCCACCACATCACATAAAAGACCACTGATAAAAAAAAAAATAGGCAATGAAGCAAAACAGGATATGTGTGTTTCCAGATGCCAAGATGACAGGCTCTTAGTCTCTGTCAGTAGGGTAGATAAGGTCACTGCTAATTATGCTCTCTATTAATGGCTCTGTTTTATTGGGCCTCATAAGCATGTCTGCTAACTATTATCCCTCCATCAGCTATCCATCTCCCCCCTCTCTCTTTCTCTCTCTCTCTCTCCTCTTCCTGGAGTTATTGTATCTGTCACAAATATTAATTTGCCTGAGAATAAGTGCCATGTTACATTTGATGTTTGAGTAATAAGGAAATGCCACTTCCATTACAGCACAGCATGGCATTTAATGGAGCTTGCAGAGTTATTTGCATTCTCTTCCACTGTAATGATGTTGCTTGCAGCCACAGCTGACTAGAATATCACAGAATGTTAATTCAGATGAACTTTAAAAGCAACCACTGGGGAACTGACCTCAAGTGAAAACATCTGTTCTGAACCTTGAGAAAACACCGCCCCTCCCGTTTGTCCTAACCCCTTTGGCAACCAAGTTGGAAGGGGATGTACGAGGAGACAGAGAAAGAGCATGGAGTCTATGTAAACTTGAGCCAACGAGGTCGATGCTTTGCTTTAAGTTGGCGAAATGATCATGACCTTATTACTCAACGGCGAGATATTTATTATGACTAGCGTATAGAATGTATTCAAAATGCCTGGGCTTTGCTTCCAAAAATGTCATTTTAAAAAAATGAAAGCTTTTATTAAAACCCCTCTCAAGCACTTTTGCCAACAGACACCCTGACGAGGCAGAGAGATGCTGGAATCAGAACAGCACAGTAAGAGGTACTAGCATAAAGACATTAAAAAAAATCAATCAGATATGAATGAATAAAAAATAGCCATGACACAGGTCAGTACAGTTAAGAATTTAAAGTATCTGAACATGGTTGTGTATGCCTTTAATCTCAGTACTTGGAAGGCAGAGGCAGGTGGATCTGAATGAACTCAAGTCCAGCTTGGTCTATATACCAAGTTATAGGTCATCCAGGGCTCCACGGCGAGAACTTGTCTCAAAACCAGAAACAATAAAAGAGAGCAACAGAGTGAGGCCAAACAAGCTGAGCACTAAGGGAGTGAGGCACACTTCCCTTTTGCCTGCGTTTTCTCATGTTCAAGCCCAACAGTGCCCTGCTGTAGGATGTGACGCCCTGAGTAAACCTTGATAGAAAGAAAGAAAGAAAGAGAGAGAGAGAGAGAGAGAGAGAGAGAGAGAGAAAGAAAGAAAGAAAAAAGAAAGAAAGAAAGAAAAGAACAATCGAGGAGATTCCCCAGTTCCCCTACCTTGATTTTATGCCACTCGTTTCTAGGCCAATCCACATGGCTGAGATGTCTTGGGGTAGAAACTGTATGAACCACACAGGAAGGACCAGCATAATCCCCAATGGCTTGGTCTGCAGAGAATCCAGCTGTCTACACCAGAACAGAATGCTCTGTCTGTAGCTTGGGCTGGGCCACCATATCCTTCCCACGTCCTTCAGTAAACATATACATGCCTAAGTCTTGGAAATATGAATGTTCCATGCACAAAGATGTTTCTGATCTTACCCATGCAGTTCTTCCTTAAGTACCTATTACTCAAACGCTAGGGCCCCACTTTAGGAAGCATACCAGTGCCTCAGATTTTGGAGTCAATACTGCAGTAGTCATGGTCACCCTCTAAACCGTGAACTCGTAGTCAGCCATTCATGTTTGTAGTTCGAGGACCAGCTCTGGAGCAATTAATTCGTGGCTACACTTCACATATTACTTCAACAAGCAATCTGACTCTAGCACTGCCCCAGGGTGAGCATCCTGAACATAGGAGTCATGACTGCCTTGCGTGTCTTTGGGCCCAAGCTTCCAGCTCCATGTAGCTACCAGTGCCTGTATTGTAGAAGGACCATCCATAATTTAGACACCAAGCAAGAGTCTCTGCATATGTACCCATAATTCCTATCCCGAATCTTCATCTACCCCCTATGCATGCATGCATGCATTCTGGATACCTCCGTCAACATAAGTGCACTATGCTCTGGACCCACTGCCAAGAGAAGCTCTAGCAGCAACAAGGAAGAAAAGGATGTTTGAATCTAGAAGTCCTTACTACCATTTATGTTTCCAGCCCTGACCGCCACCACAGGCATCTATACTCTTAGCCACAAATGGTCTCCATGGGTTTTTCAAATACTGACTTCAGCCCTCAGTGCCTTATGAAGACTACTCTGCTTCTCTCTTTCTCAAGAAATAATCATGCCCTCCCACGCAACTGACACCTTCTAACTCAGCCGGATGTGAGATTATTTCTTCATCATTGTGAGTTATTAAAGGTCAACAGAAGTGGGTGGTTTTTTTTTTTTTTAAACAGGCATTTAGACAAACTACAAAAAAAAAAAAAAAAATCAAAGGACCAGGCTGTCTCTAGAAGAATAAAATGATTTACAATAACCGAATTACTAAACCCAAATAACTAAAGAGCTATACATTGCCTGACAAAGAACTCAAGATTGTGGGAAGCCGTTGCAGAGTGGCAGTTGGCTACTGCTGGCCACCACATATACATAGGCAGTAAAGGTTCTTTTGCCAAGATGAGAGAAAAGTTAACCAATCAGATGTGGGCATGCAAATGAGGTGATAAGTATAACCCAAGCACAACCAATCCGGGTGTGAGTCACGCCTCTCCTAGGCTTATATAAGCAGCACCAGTTCTGGGCTTGGGGTCTCTTCGCCTCTACAATCAAGCTCTCCCAATAAACGTGTGCGGAAGGATCCTGTTGCAGTGCCGTTCTTGCTGGCCAGTCGGGCGCGCGCAAGACAAGATAATCGTATTGAAGAAGCATGATAAGCTCGAAGATAAAACATCTGGACAACTAATAAAGTCAGAAGAGCAAAACAGGAAAAAAGTCAGCCTCTCGGCAAAGGACAAAACATTGAAAAGTATAGAAAAGTTCATAGCAGAGGCATAAAGACTGAACAGAAAACTTCAACTGTTTCACCATGAGATTCAATCAAACAGAAGGAAAAAGTTAAATACAGGTCATTAAACAATTATTCAGTTACTAAAAGAAAAAGAATGAGGAATCTCACATGCTCTATGGGAATGTTAAGTAACACAGCCTAGAACATTTCCAGACATGACCGTGGGATAGAATGATAGGAGTTTAAAACAATTAGATTCTAGCTATTCCTGAATTCAGAGAAGGAAATAAATACTGAGGTTCATGGTGTCCACAAAAGCTCAAATAAATGGAATACTAAGAATATCAATAGACTTTCATCCATCAATACATGCCACTATTAAATTATCTCAAGCCAAGGATAAAGAGAATTTTGAAAGTAATAGAAAAAAAGTGAGTAGTTAGATATGAGCAAGTTCCATCTAACTGTCTGTTAGATATATAGCTGGCAAAGGTTTTCTCGGTTTTTATGAGCTATTTATTCAACTGATTGTTTCTTTAGCTGTATGATAAATACAGCTAAATTTTTAGTTTTATGAGGTCTCAAATGTTGGACCTTAATTTCTGGGGAAATGGGGTTATACTAAGAAAGCCCTTTCCTACACCAATATCATACAGGGTATTGCTTGTGTTTTCTTCTAGCAGTTTTATTGTTTCTGGTCTGACAGTCAAGTCTTTGACCCATTTGGAGTTAGTTTTGATGCATGGAGAGAGACACAAGTCTGATTTCTTTCTTATACATTCAGTTTTCCCAACACAATCATAGGAAGGTCCAGTTTTTTCTCTAGTAGATGCTTTTGTTATTCTTTTAAAATATGAAATGACTATATTTAAAGGTACTCATGTTTGGAGCTTTGATTTTGTTCTATTGTTCTACATGTCAGGTCATATATATAGGATATATATATATATATATACTAGTACCCTATTGTTTATATTGCAGTATGTGTCAATACCTCAAGAATTGTGCTTTTTGCATGAGATTATTTTGGTTATCCAAGACCTTTTGTGTTTCCATGTACATTTTAACCTATTATTTTTCTATTTCTGTGAGAAGTTAAGATGGCAATTTTAATTCAGAGTGCATTAAATCTGTCTATTGTCTCTGGTAGAATGGCGACTTGCACAGTTTTAATTCTGCAAGTCCTTAAGCATGATTTGTATTTTCAGTTTCTAATCTCTTTTTCTAACTCTTTATTCAGAGATTTAAAGTTTTTCACCGTAGAGGTCTTTGACTTCCTGGTTAGGTTTATTCTTGGATAATTTATTTCGTTTGAGGCTATTGTGAATGTGGATGTATCCATGATGTAATTCTCTGTATGTTTGTTGGTTGTGTATAGGAAAGCTATTTCTTTGTGCAATTTTGCTCTGTAGGCTGCCACATTGCTGAATTTGTTTATCTTTTCAACAGGATTTCTGGTAGAAATTTTAGGATCTCATAAATATAATAACAGGTCATCAGCAAGCCAGAATAGTTTCCCTGTTTGAAATCAAAGGCAGTTTCATAAATTTCTTCCTCTTGTGGCATTCCTCTGGCTGTTGCTTTGAGCAAAATAGTGAAAAGAAGTAGAAGAACGTGGGCATCCCTGACTCATTCCCTATATCCATGGGATTGCTTCAAGCTTTTTTTCCATTTAGTATGATGCTAGCTATGGGTTCCTTGAATATAATTTTTATTATGTTGAGATATGTTCCCTCTAGCCCTGCACTCTCTGGGACTTCTATCATGAAGACATGTTGAAATTTGTTATATGATTTTTCTCAGTTTATTGAGAGGATCATGTAATTTTGTCTTCTTTACAGTTATTGAATTACTTACGTTGAACCATCTCTGTACTTGGATAAAGTTGACTTGACCATAGGGGACAACCTTTTTGATGTGTGTGTGTTTTCTGTTTGAAAGTATTTAATTGAACATCTTTTAATCTATGTTCATCAGGGATATTAATCTATAGCTTTCACTATTTTTATGTCTTCAGTTGGCTTAGGGAATTGCTTTACAGAAAAAGGTTAGGAGTGCTCCATATGTTTCCATTCTTTTGAATTTTTAAAGAAAGATTGGCTATAGGTCTTCCTTGAAAGTCTCGTGGAATTCTACTGTGAATCTATCTGGCCCTGGGCTTTTTTTTTTTTTCTATTTAAAGATTTTATTGAAGAGACGAGGTGTAAAGAGAGAATGTTTAAGAGTCTTATTCACCTACTTGTTAGGAAAGGTATCAATTTATTGTTGTTGAATAAACTAG